>NW_026294551.1:80023059-80218059 GCF_007827085.1 Peromyscus californicus insignis
TGCTGGCTTTTGGAATCCTACTCCCTATACTGAGTTGCCTTGCCCAGCCTTAGTTTAAGGGGAGTTGCTTAGTTTTACTGCAACTTGATATGCCATATTTTGTTGTTATTCATGGGAGGCCTGCACTTTTCTGAATAGAAAGAGAGGAGGAGTGGATGGAGGAGGGGCAGATGAGAGTTAAGGTCAGGGAAGGAGGGAGGGGAAACTGTGGTTAAGATGTAAAATAAATAAAATTATTGCTAAAAAAAAGATGTGGAGAAACCTAAGGCATATTACATACTGTGTGATGTCATCCCACAGCATTCCGTCAGAAGGTGAACCTGATGAGAACAGAAACATCAGTGGGTGTCGGGGTGTGGGGAGGGAGTGGGGAGTGACAAAGGTACAGAAGATGGAAGAATTTTCTAGATCGTGAAAATGCTCTGTACAGCCAGGCATGGTGGTTCACACTTATAATTCTACAAATTGGCAGGCTGAGGCAGGAGGATTTCTGCAAGTTTAAGGCTACCTGTGCTACATAGTGATTTCTAGACTAACCTGAGATAATCTAACAGTCTCAAAACAAACAAAAAACTAAAAACTGAAAAAAAACTAAAAGTGAGAGAAAATGTTCTGAGTAAGACTCTGCTAACAGATGAATTTACATTTTGTTGAAAGCCTTAGAAGGTATATGAAATCTGAACCCTAATGTACACCATGGTCTTTGGGTGTTTGAGAAATGTTGGTGTAGGTTCACTAATAACAATTTTACTATTCTAAGAAGGATGTCAATAATGAAAGCTATATGTGTATAGTGTCATGAAATATGTGGTGAGTATTTGTACCTTCTTTTTAATTTTACAGTGAATATAACTGTTCTAAAATGCATATCCTTAAGAAATGTATTCACTTCACTTTTAATAAAATTCTTCCAGGGACAACTGGCTAGGCAACAAGACTATTTACACACACACACACACACACACACACACACACACACACACACACCCCACACCACAGTCATTAGTGGATCTGTACATACCATGAAGAGCAAAGGAAGAAAGGAGGAAGAAATAATGAGTGAAAAATAACAAACCCTCAATACAAAATTGCCAGCAGAGATAACAATGACCAAGACTTCATTGTGAACTCATCACAAACCTATCAAGTGAGTTACTTGAAACCTAAACCTAGAGTTCAAAGCAAAATTCTAGGAGCTCACAAAAGCTTTTTCTAGAAGAAAACATATTAGATTTGGTTGATCTACAGGAAGAAATGAGAGACAGAGCTTGAACCAACAATGAGCCTGAAATGAAAAGAATGGAGTGGGAAAGCATGTTGTCAAGAACTAGGGACTACAAAGGCAATATACAAGGATTATGTAATTGAGGATTTTGATGGAGGAAGTAGAAATGGACAACTGAAACACACACTAATAATTATAATCTGAAAGGTAGGCATGGTGTCACACAATTATAATTGTAGCATTTGGGAAGTGGTGGCAGAATCAGGAGTTCAAGGTCATTCTTATTTAGTTGGGTATGATACTATAAACCAGAAAAGAAGTGACATAGAATGATTGTCATTAATCCCATATGCTGTAGTTAAAGTTAAAGACACGTTCATCAACCAACGACCAACAACAGTGTAAGTAAGTCTTGGATAAAGTGAGGAAATAGCTTCAGGAAATGTAAAGGACATCAAAATCTGTCCTCAGGGATAGAAAAATGCCAGTTAACAACTTTACATCCAACCGAAGTATCAGTGTTGAACACAGGTACCAGAGAAACACTTTTGAATGTGAAAGACATAAAGGACGCTCTTCTCAAGCACCATCACTGAAAAACCTAAGTGATCTATGTATCCTTTAAAAATCACAGCGAAAACGCTTGTGCAGAACACATTCTTTTAAATACAAGGTGAAGCCTAAACATGCAGGAATAATGGCTTCAAAGCAGCAAATACATTATCTTTGACAGAAGTTGGGGAAGTGGTGTTTAGAAAGTAGAGTGGTGTCAATCTTCCAGCCCTGTCCTTTTACAGTGGTGGAAGTGAAAGGAGCCATTTGTAACACTGTTCCACATACTGGGTGACCTTAACAACAGAACATATTTTCTCAGAGTTGTAGAGCCTGGAAGTCCAAGCTAGCCTCAGGGTTGGCTCATTCTGAGGACTGCAAAACAGAAGCTAGTCTGTGCCACTCTTCATGTCCAGAGGTTTGCAGGCAATCTTGGATGTTCCCTGCCTTGTAAACACATAGCCTTGATCTATGACCTCATCTTCAGATGGTCTTCTGCTCTGGATGTTACTCTGCACAAATTACTTTTTGTAAGCAGATGAGTCGCATAAGGGGTCCACCTATTTCAGTATGACTTTTATCTCTAACTACATTGATGATGATCTTATTTCTCAAGGCATGTTTTTGAGATACAGAGGATTAGGATTTTGCACATTAATTTGGTGGGCAGAGTATAAGCCAAATCAAGGGAGGAGAGAAAGAGGTGGTGATTAACTGGGAGTCGGGAGCAACTAACCTGCCAGAAGAGACAACCAACCAAACAACATGCCAGGGAGTGTCATGTTACAATCAAATGCCACCATGCTCAACGTGACTAGTCCCTCTGTAAGGATGTCTGCCTTCCAAGTACATGGTTCTGGAGATGTAATAAAGTAGTTTAACATGCTACAGGTCAAAAATTAGCACTTACTAGGATTTATATCCAAGCATCTCAAAGTGGGCCATTTAGTAAACTTGTTGAGATATGCTTGAATTTTAAGACTGACTCACCACTCACTTTTCTTTCTGTCCAGCATGGCATGGTATTTATAAGCAACGTGGTGTTATTAGCTAAGCACAATTCACTAATATTCCTTTTGCAAAGCTCCCACCATTGATCTTGCAGAAGTCCATTGAGACTTACAAAAAGGATAACTGTGGATGACTTTATGTCAGACTTGTTGAAATAAAATCAATATACATATGAGAGTCAAAGAACTTTTATACTTTTGAGGTAGAAAAGAAACTGAACCTTATGAAATTCAGCTAACTAATCAATAGCTCACAAGTGCTGGCATGTAACTGTGTTTGTCAATGAGGTGGCTTAAGCTGATACTGAAAAATCATATAGCACCTATCTTAAAGTGAGTTTCACTTTCTCCATTTCTTTTTGTATCAAAACAATCAAAAGAACTGCCTGTCTCAGTCTGCTGACAGCTGGATTTTCATACTTAATATTTTTTAATCTCCCTGGTCACACAAGGGAAGAATTTATAGCTCAGAGGCCATTGTTTCTTTGAAGTGCAGTGTTATTCCTTTATTTCATTCATTTACACTTATTGATATAAACATTCTACTAGTGGGATGGAAATGCTCTTTTTTTTTAAAAAAAAATGAAGAGTTCAAGAAAAGCACATGCGTGTGCACCAACCTACCCCCCGCAAAGCCCCAGGAGTGAGAAGAATTTTAGTCATTTTCTCCTCATGTTCTCTTCCCTCAGCCTTCCCTACTGACTTCCTCTTCTCAACAAGCTCCACTCACACTCTCACATCTTCCTGTATGTGGCCTTCTGGTTTCATATGAGTCACTTGCCTGATGTGAATGGGTAGTTTTTAAGCAGCACAAGGACAACTTATCTGTGATGAGACTTCTGAAGAAAATGGTGGCCCCTCCCTCCACCAGTAACTCCATCGCCAATAGTCACTCTGGGTGAGTGGAAGCCCCTGTTCGTGATGACATATTGAAGGGCCCAATTTTGTGCAGGTCTTATATAGATATTAATGTTTAAAACTGTCAAACAATAAAAGAATAATAACAGTTACACACACATACACATATGTGTATATATAATTTAAACAAAAAAAGTAAGGGTAGCATACTGATGCCCCCAATTGTGGAACCAATGAGTTCATTCTTTGATTTATGCCACAGGGGTTTGCATAAAAAAAAAAAAAAAAAAAAAAAAAAAAAACCAAAAAACCACTCCAAATGGTTCTCAGTAACTATGTTTAGGAAAAGTTAGATTCTTCACATAATTTGAATATTTTGATTGGGCAGGGAAGAAAATTCTAGGCATCCCACAATTCTTTTTCTGTGACAAACAGGGCCAAATTCTAACCACCTTTGGAGCTGGTGACAAAGCCTCTTTCCTTCTTTCTGTTTGCATCCCTGGGTACCCTGTTTTTGCATCATATTTGATTTCACAAGCAGCCTCAGATTCTTTCAGAAAATAGGCAGAGTATATAAAAAGGGAGGCAATTAATCAGTATTTGTTGAAAAAATGAATACATAAGCAAATGAATAAGTAAACAGAAAAAAAAATCCAGATGAGCTGAGAGGGAGAACCACACCACTCTGATTGTTTCGAGCCTCCTGTTTTAATAAGGAGATTTGATGCAAAGAGCACACTGTGATTCTAACAAGGAAGACAGCACCCTGCATGGCCCAGACAGTCTGCTGTGAAACCAGAAGCATCAGGAAACTAGAGGAAAAGTAGCTCCTTTATGGAGTGTTGGTATTCTCCCCAAAAGAATTCGTGGGGCTGGCTGGTAAACCCCTGTCAACAGTAGACACAGAAATGACTTTTCAGGCAAGTCAGATAGGGCATAAGCTTACAGCTATCCTCATGGAACCTGCAAACCAAATGTATCTATCCCTGGTTTAGAGAAATCATGAAAATTAAAAATATCTATTGTTGGTATAGTAAATATTGACTCTCATTTACAGTAGAAAGTTATCTTCTGAGTTAAAACAGAAACACCACCTTATAGAAGGTGTTTGACATTGTTCCCCAACCAAGAATGGCATCAGTGTGACATAGAAAAGAAACTCTTGTAAGGACAGGAGCAAACTCTTCTTGTCTTTGGTAGGTTGTTTATATTCTGCTTGATGAGATGACTAAGAGTATTGGATAAAACACCCATGGGAGAACGAAGAGAAACAGAGTGGATTTAACCTATTATTCTCAATGCTCTATCTTGAACATGTCTTCTTTTGTATTATAGTAATCTGCATACTTGTCCAAACATACTTTTAGATCGAACTCTTCCAGAAGGCAGGAACTACTTTTTGACTTATTTTTGTATTTTCTACAGGTACCCATTATTCAAGAAACAATAGGTTTTCAAGATCTAGTTATTAAGTGTGCAAATGGAAGCAGGCATATGAAAATTGCTATTGCTGCCCTACAAAGTCTTTCCTTTGAAATTCGAGGATCTGTAAGAAACCAGACATTCCTTTAATAACTGGGGAAGTTAAAAAAATCAGTGTAACTTCTCCTGTTCTCAAAACATTTGCAAAGTTGGGGATGAAGTAGACAGGCACACAATTAAGTTGCACACATCAAAGAACAAAGACACAAAGTACAAAGGGTTATCACAAAAGGACGGGGTCACACAGAGAAACTGGAACCAGAATGCAGCTTTGGGGTTTGCTAAAGGTAGGGATTGAAGATGCATTTGATGGAAGACTTGAAGGAATTCAATAGGTATGGATGTAATTGAAGAAAGATATTCCAAGGAAAGTTATGCTGTAGCTAAATTTGGAGATGATGGAGAATAAAGTGTGTGTTGGGGGCATTAGGATCATTTGGAGTGATTATAACACTATCCAGAACATATTTTGTAAGTATTTATATTTGTGTGTCTGTGCATGTCTATGTGTGTATTAAGTAGGAAGAGGTATCATTAAAGGAATATAGCAATTAGAAGTCAAAGCTCATCTAAGCACAGACTTCACAAAGTCTTACAAATCTAGAGGAGCTATTTGAATTGAATTTTAAACAACAAAAGCCGTGAAAAAAGGACATGATGCTTTCAGTTCTGCATTGTAGTATCTATATCCCACAGCTGGCTTCTGACTGCCAAATCTATGGTAGAGGTTTGAAGATTGCTTTGTCAAATGCTGGCCTTTTCCTTGCAAGCATTATAGTAGGTGCATTCTCCAAAGCAAGCCTCTAGGTGACAGCTTATTCAGGAGAATGTCCCCATGCTGGAATGCATTGTAGGGCATGAGACAAGATCACAAAAGAGATTGTCAGAGAATTCTTCCAGAGCACAAAGTGCATTTGTCTCTATTTGAACTTGAAAAAAAGAAAAAGAAAATCTTTATATGAACATTCTCTCCTAATGGTAACAAAGCATATATTCTTACTTTCCTGGAGGAAATTTATTCCTGGGTAACTAAATACCCCAAGCTGTTGAAGGGAAGCTCTACTTCATAGAAGAAAAGCCAGCCATTATAGGAAGCATGAGTTGGAGAATTGGAAAACACATTTAATACACTCGTTGATTTAGGACCTAATTTTGTTTAGTGTTAAAATCATTATTAGAAAGCAGATGGAGAGATAGCTTAGTGTTTAAGAGCATATACTACTCTGGCAGAGGACCCAGGTTCAATTTTCAGCACCCACATGGCAGCACACAACCATCTGTAACTCCAGTTCCAAGGGGATTTGACTCCCTGTTCTGGCCTCTGTGGGTGTGGCATGCATATGATGTACATACATACATGCAGGAAAACACTTATATACATAAAATAAAAGCAATCTGTTAGAAAAACTTATGAGACAAGTAAAATATAAACATGTAATAATACACACACACACACACACACACACAAATCTCATCTGTTCTCTGGTCAAAAGCCTTCATTTCACTCTGAGTAAATTTATTAGCTTTCTGTCGTATAATAAAATACTGTAGGAAATTATATGGATGGAAGATTCTGGTTCATAGTCTGCAGTTTAGGTAACCTTATTCTTTTGGATCTTTGGCAAGAATGGTACACCATGGCAGAGCAGGCCAGTTATATTACAAGCCTGGAAATAAAGAGGAAGAGATAGGAGTAGGACAATCCTTTATGAACCAATGACTTAAGGGCTTCTGCTAAGCAAGCCCCACTTCCCAAAGGTCCAAATTGTCTTCTAATAGTACCACCCTGGGAACCAAGACTTGAACACATGGACCTTGGAGAACACTCATCCACAGTCCTGAATAAGAACCCAAGTGCGGCCCCTAAGTTCTCACATAATTTGTTCATATCACTCTCTTGCTATTAATACCTGTTCTCCTCACTCATGAAATACAAAACAAGAAGATTAAAAAAAAAGCAGAAACAAAGAACAAAATCAAATTGGTCATTTTCAAATTATTTCTTTATAAGACAGGAACAGAGCAATGGAGCAAAAGGAAGAATGACTAATGGGTTAAAATCAGGTTATGATTTGTCTGTTTCATCGAGGATTAAAGAATGGGAAACTATTATTATGTAATTAATGAGCTCTGAATTCTTTCTGTTGATTTCTCAGAAGGTTAGATAATCACTTAGCTTCAGTGACACAGAACATTATCTCGTCTGACTCCATTTTAACCTTTAGCCTGTTGTGTTGAGGTCTAGTGTAGGAGGTCAATCCAATATGAGGTCCTCCTGTAATCACTTACCTCTTGATAAATGTCTCTTGTGTGCCTCTGCATGAAGTTACTGTACTGATCACAGGTGTGGACTTACCTGCAGACCTTGGCCCACAGACATTCACTACCATAAATCCATGAAAAGTCATACCTCATTTATCAGTTAAGGAAAATGTATTATTATTGAGAAATTAATGAGCAGCCAACAGAATTCTCCCATGGCCAAGAAGCTGCTCTGAACATTTCTCATTTTGGCAGCTCTTTTAGGAGCCACCTCAGGGTCTTCGCACAGGTGACACTTTTCCATCTGGCCAGTAAATAAGGCAATCTGCTTGAGCTTGGGAAGACCTTTATCTAGGGACAATGGGATATTAGATGTAACTACCTGCATAGAGTCAGGAAGAAGACAAAAGGTGGGGAGAATAAACAGTAGGCTGGGGAAGTACTTCATCTCTCTCCTACAATCTGGTTTTGTCAGATTATAACAATTTTCAAATTTTTATTATTGAAATTATGTATATGTGTATCTGTGTGGAGGTATGTGCATATGGGTAGAAGTGCCTGTGGAAGTCAGAAGATGTCAAATTCTCTGGATCTGGAGATACAGGTGGTTGTGGGCTGCCTGATGTGGATTTGGGAACCACATTTAGGTCTCATGTAAGAGCAGTATGTGTTCTTAACCATTGAGCATCTCTCCAGTCATGAATATCTTTCATTTTCTCACTTATAGAGGTTTAAGAACTATGTGAATTATTCATGAAATTTCAGGTGTGTGTGAATCCAGGAGCTATCTGTAGACTGAACAAGTGTCAGATATTCTTTTTTGTGTGTGGAGATAACATTTTATTAAAGAGGTGGCTGAAGTCATAGCATGGTATGTCCCAACAACAACCTTCAAATTCAAACACAATTCAAACAAATAAAAAGTCACTACTATTACAAAAGACTGAGAAATCAGTGGGAAAAACTCAAGGCAGGGATATACCACCTACATCACATTTTTTTTTTATTTGAAATCTGACAGAAGCAGAGAGGTAGATAGCCTTGAGGTCATGTGAAATGACTGTGGGCATGGTAGACCTCAGGAATGTAGTTAGCTGGAGACTTCAGAGTACTCCTAGTTAGCAGACTAACCTGGCTGCCTCTCCAGCCTTCCCCACTAGATGTTCCCTACTTGCGAATTTAAAGGTGTAAAGCACTGCATGGGCAGTTTGAATCAAAGGGCCGAAGCGTTCATCTGCCAGAGGCCCTGACTCTCCAGGATAAGAACTGATACTTGCAGGCCGGGCGATGGTGGCACATGCCTTTAATTCCAGCACTTGGGAGGCAGAGCCAGGCAGATCTCTGTGAGTCCAAGGCCAGCCTGGTCTACAGAGCGAGATCCAGGACAGGCACCAAAACTACACAGAGAAACCCTGTCTTGAAAAACAAACAAACAAACAAAGAATTGGTACTTGGAGAAGAGTCACCTGTTGCTCATCTACAGGCAGTGAGTGCATGTGGGTGTCTCAGAAGGAGCAGCCCAGACCCCACCTCTTCCTTCGGATACACTGAGTAGCTGGCTGCACTGCCTCTTGTCTAAGCTCCACCAACCCCATCTGAGTGATGTTTTCAGTATGAAATTTCACAGATTCCAATATTTTCATATTGAACATACTTTATATGCTATGTACCATGACCTATCAGAAGGCAGAAAGGGTCTATTCCTGTGGAACTTGTATAGCAGTGGGTGATAAACAGGAAAAAAGACATGTTATGGGGACAGGGAATGCAGAAACACTGAAGGGAGTTATTTGGAGGGTGTTTTATACCTTTTTGAAGTCTAGGACTAAAATCCTGAATGGGTCTATGGGATCTGCTCCATTTCATGAAGGCTTTGCCTTAAACACATGTCTCCTAGCATCTACAATTCCACCTCACAAGCTTTCCTCAGATCTTGACCTCTGTATTGTGAAACTTTGTGCCAGTTCTACAATGCTGCTCCCTCTCACTGCCTTCTTTTGTCCTTAATAAATTCTTCAGAAGATTCCTCAATTGTCACTTCATCAAGGAATTTTTGCTTGACCTCCTGGGCCAACGTGGAGCTTCTCTTTCAGAGAATTTACTACATCCTTGATCCACACTCTTCTTGCTTGATAAGCATATGCTTCATTTGCCACTAGAATGTGTACACTATAAAGACAGGAGGTAGGTATAATTTGGTTTACTCTAATAAGGGGAGAATGTTATGAGTGAGAATGAGAAAAAGAGGTCCAGGAAGGTGATCCCAGGCTTAGGGAAGATCTCAGAGAAGGGAACAGAAAGAATGCAGGAGCCAGAGGATGGGAAACTATGTAAGGAAAAGATGTCTTTGGGACATTACATAGCCACTACACTCATGAACTCATTGCAGCTATGATTATCTACACAAGATTGGGCCCTTCAACATTTCATCATAGAGGTGGAGAGGCCCATGAGGCCCCACCCCTCCAAGAGGGACTTTTGAAAATTAATGATTGTAGGGGAGGGTAGTATTTTCTTCTGTGGTGTGACTACTGATAAGTTGTTCTTGCTGCATCTAATAACCTCCTGCCCATGATCAGGCAAGGAATTAATTAAACTCAGTGGGTCATACAGAAAGAGATAACATGGAAGTAGGAAGGGGATTGGTTGAGGAGAAGGGCTCCAGTGGAAGGAGGAGGGACATGTAAGAGGGGAATTGGGGTAAAAGGAAATTAAATTCATTTGTAAAGTATATGAAACTGTCAAACGATAAAAAACCTCCTAATAAATAGAGCCCTGTCATTTACATGGATAGGAGTTCAATATTACACACATACACACACACACACACACACACACACACACACACACACACACACACACACAGAGAGAGAGAGAGAGAGAGAGAGAGAGAGAGAGAGAGAGAGAGAGAGAGAACTATCTTTATAAACTACAAGATTCTCCTTCTCCACTCAGGGTTTTGTGTGCTTTTTTACGCTGGCTGTGAAATTTGTAAAATTCATACAGCATAAAATTAATCATTTAAAACTGTAGAGTGGTATTTGCGTATTTACAACATGTGACTATCAGCTTATACCATCCCAGGATTTTCATCATCCCTAAGGAAAAAAATGTCAGTCGAATAAGCAATTAGTCACCACTGCAACCTGCTGTGGGCCCTAGCAACTACTCACCTGCTTTCCTGTCTTTCCTGTGTCTTTAGTCTCGCCAGACCTGCATATTACATATAAGTTTAATCTACAGTGAATGATGTGCCTGGCTGTTTTCACTAATGATGTTTTTGTGGATCCTTTGCATTGCATCATGTTCCAGAAATTCTAGTTTTTTTTTTTTAAATGGGTGCACTGAATTATCCATTCATCATTCTATGACCATTTTGGGTTGCTTTGATCTACCTTTCCATGATCATTAATGGTTTTGTTAAGGTCCCTCATTTATAATTTTATTTGCTTCTTGAATATCTTTTTTAAAAAGATATTTTGAGTATATTTGAAGAAGGGGAATTAAAGAATTGCTAGGTCAAATCATCATCCTGATTTTAACTCCTGAAGGCTTTTTGTGTATGAATAGATAGTTCTCTACTCCTGTGCTTGCTCAGGCTTTGTTTTGTTTTCCAAAGCTCTGTTGTAATAAGTGTCAGGTTTCCATAACATGTTCTTCATGTTCCTGTGGCGGGTGGAGGAGTAATATCTGGATAACCATTATGGGCATTCTGTCGCTGGCCCTAGAATTCCATTAGCATGTGGCCTTTATCTCCAATTATTTTCTCCATTACCTTCTCCTTCCATAGAATGACCTATTTTCCTTGTAAAAGCCAACATCATTTATAGAGGCTCGAAAACAGATTTTAAACACATCCCTGTTGCAAAATGTTAGAGGAATTTTTATAGAGACATTTTCCCTGGTCTTATTAATTTACTTAGGCTACTCCTGAAGTTGTGTACATTTTGTGAAGTTATTTAACCTCTGAGTTAATGATTTGAAAAATAGAAATATTGCATGTTTAATAAATTAGAATTTTGTTTTTGGATTCTGGCATATCTTTCATAACAACCTCTTTAATATAAAGTAGTTCATATCATTTTTACCTAAGGCAAGGTGCCATAGGATAGAGAATTTTATAGTCATAATTATTTTAGTTAGAAAACTGTTATTTTCAGTATTTGTGTCTTTGATGCTAAAATCATTATCAAATCCTTGATGTTAAAATTGTGATTAAATTCATCATTTCTTATTGCAATGAGAATAAACCCCCAATTCTATCCACTATTTTCATGAATTCACATGACATGCCCTTCCCTCCACTCTAGCTCTATTTTCAGGCCTCTTAGATCTCATGTTCTAGCCACGCTGGCTTGCTGTTAATGTAACACTGTGATGCACCAATTTCTCCCCTGCTTTAACTCCTTAACCTCTTCTAGTGACCAGACCCAGCATATCATTCCGCAGATTTCTCCAAGCTTTTGATCTTAAGAGTGAAAAATGTCTTTGTTTTAGTTATTTGTCTGCACCCAGACACACATCATTCCCTGTGCTTTATAATGAAGTGTAAAAAGATGCCTTTTCCCTCTGCATGTTTTCTGCTTCCTTTCATAAATGATTATCCCTTTATTGTGGTGTAGTTTGAATTCAATTTCTAAACTAGGAACTTTGTGAGGTAAAGAGTCTTGTTTTATTTTTCTGTTTGCATAAAACCTTCCAGAGGAGCTTTTTTTGTCAAATGAATTAATCTGGATCCTCTTTCCCAATTGTCTTATTTCTAATTCTACAGGGAAATTAAAAAGTATGAGCCGATGTCAAAGGTTTCCACTGTAGGTGAGGTGGGGTGGGACATTCTTCACCACCATAAATGCTTAAGGGAGTCCTATGCTAGAATCAAAAGGACAGCAGTACTACAAAAATATTAACATACAAAACACACTACAAGAAAAGATACATAGAAGAGAAATAGAAGAGAATCAAAGCTCAGCAGAACAGAAAACCACCAAATCACAAAAATGATAAGGCAAAAAAAATACACCACATGAAAAATTAAATGACAGGACAAAGCTCATATTTTTTAATAAATATTAAATATGTCAATCAAAGGCATAGACTCAGCTAGGCTTGGTGGTGCATGCTTGTGATATTTAGCACCTGGTACTTTAGCACCTGAGGCAGGAGGATCAAGAGCCTTAAGCAAGGCTATCTAAAAATCAATCAATCAAAATTAATCAAATAAACAAATTGACTGAATAGTTAAAAATTCAATTCTATATTGTCTATAATATTTCAGTAAAAACACATATAGACTAAAAATGAAGGGTTAGAAAAAGATAAATTATTGGAAATAAAAACCAAAAAGTGTCAAGATGACTAGCTATGTACTTATCTGATAAGTACAACTTTAAATAAGAAGCTATAGAAAAGAACTCAGGGATTATTGCGGAAGGGGGTTCAGAAAGAGTATAAATGCCAGACAGACACAGCCTGGAATTATGAGTATAACAGAGTAGATGTACATCAAAACTCACAATGGTTGACACAGCATGCACAAAATCTGTACAAGCCCAAGCCAGACAAAATCCCAGCACTGAAGAGGGCAGTTAGGCACACAGTTAGGTTCACCCCTAGCCATGGGACCATTGACAGTTGCCAGCCACCGGGAGAGGAAGAGACAGTTTTCTCCAGCAATGTAGCCCCCGGTAAGTTGACAACTTTCCAGTGGAAAGCCACACATAAAAGTATATGGGCAGCACAAATTAGTCTTGTTGGGTTTAAAATAATAAAAGACACGAAGTTGTATAGATAGGGAAGGAGAATGAACCTGGGAAGAGTTGCAGTAACGGGTGAAATAGCATCAAAAATGAGAAGACCGAATTGTATGACACTCTCAAAGAGCTACTAAAAATGGAAAAAAGAATAAGAGACTAAGGTTATTACATGCTGACTAAAAGATCATTTTAGCAAGAACATATGACAGTTATAAATACATATGGGCACTGGTGATGAGATTTGCTTTGGAACATTCTTAGAAAAATTTACCTATCAGTAAAACACTTGAATCTGCAATAATGCACATTACAAGATGTAGCTGTGCAAGGGTCAGCACTCTGGCTCAGGGCTTAAAGTCTCTCTGCCAATCCTGATGACTTTGAATCTAATCTCTGAAACCCACATGATGGAATAAGATAACCAACTCCTGCAAGGTGTCCTCTGTCTCCTGAGCTCCATATGTACACTGTGGCATGCATTCCCACACTTAAGTTTAAAAATATAAAAAAGAAATTGAGCCACCTTTACAAAAGTTGATTGATATTGGGGTGAGAGGATACCAAAATCTTCAGTAAGATGATGTAAAATTCATATAAGACCCTCCTTCCAGAAAAAGCAGTCCACAAGGGACATAAAATCAAGCCTGGTCTCTAACCTTCATTAAAATGTGTGAAATGGATGAACAATACAGTTATTTAAAAAGGAAAAGGGTAGGAGGGTGTTATATTTTAATTAAAAATGTACAAAACAACAGTTGTGTGTGGCGATTATTGCTGTCACATGATCTTAGTAGTTCATCAGCATATACATAAACTTGAATTTCATGTTTTCAATATGCATAGTTTATTATATAGCAGTTCTACCTCAATACAGCTGCTAGAACCTAAACAATTTGATGAAATCAAGAGCAGAGAAATGGTAATCACAGCTTTCTCTAGCTGGTGCCCTCAGCCTCCCAGTTTCTGTAGGAAGAGAGAATAATGAATCTCATCCCCCATCTCTCTTCAGTTCTTCTCACTCCTCCTCCATTCCCCCAACCCCTGAATTCTGGAAGAGGAATTTGTGAGGGCATTTCCTTAAAGGCCTCAAGAGGGTTCCCTTCCTTGGAGGCCAGAGGCCAGTAATCCTGGCCGCACTAGGCACTGTAAGGGGAAGCTTTATAGCCTGATCAGCACCGCTTATGGTGGTTGTTACAGCACTTAGTTGAGTCTCTGTGGAGCTAGACACACAGATCAGCAGTTGTGGGTGACAAGCTCTGATCACCTCTCCTGAAGCCTCCTTCACTCACTTAGCTTCCTTGTAGCTATTTAACAGTCTCTCATTCTAGGGACAAGTCCTCTCTAAACCCTGCAAGTCTTATTCTTTCTTCCTCTTCCTTTGTTCGAATTTCCTCTGCTCTACTTGGTTTATTCCTATTGTAAATATGCTATTAATGTTATTTGGTAAGCATTCTTTGAATACTGTAAGGCCAAGTACTTCCCTTTATTTTTCAAGACAGGATCTCACTGTGTTAGCTCTGGATGGCCTGAAATGCACTATGTAGACCAGGCTGGCTTTGAAAGCTTTAATGAGACTGTTTCATCCATAATACCAACACAGGAAACTATGGGCATGGTTATTCCCATTTGACAGATGATCAAAATGATTCCGCAACAAGTTCATGGCTGGTATCTTGACTCTTATAAATGCTGTGTGAGGGTTGGGACCTGGGTCTAGTCAACATCTCAGCTCTTCAGTTCCAGATAGCTCCTTTTATAATTTTCCCAATGTTTCTTCTTCTTTTCCCACTTTCCATAACTATATGTGTCTGTGTTTACCTACCACTAAATTTAATATTATATGTTTATAAATATAATGTGGTATAAGTTTATTAGTTGGCATGGAAAATATTCACTGCATACTGTTAAGCATAGAAGCACTTTCAATAATTATATACTTTAAGATCCATACAAACATGGACCATGAAGTAGAAGCATAAACATTAAATATCAATGGTTATCATTATAGTATGTTGATACTTTCCTTTTTTGCTTGTCTATATTTTCTTAAATATCACTGATGAACACATGTTGCTCATGTCATTGAAAATGGTGCAGAAATGCTCTCTGAATGCTCTGTATCTTTCAGGAGAGAAAGACAAAAGACAAAAGAGAAAGATCCTCTTTTCTCCATATGAACTTGGTTCCAAATAGTGAGTGGCATCTCTTCCTTCCAATGAGGGCAGCATAAATGGGGGTATCCTAAGATGGCAGGAAAATGTTGGAGGTGCAAATCACAGCATGCTTATAGTGCTCTTAGTATTCAGTCCAAAGTGGGGCTTTCTTTGTAAGAACCACTCTAACCAAAACTGAGAGAGAAACTGTTTTAGGAATGCTTCGCAAGTGTGCACGTCACTCTAGCACCATCTTCTACTAGACAGCTCCCATGTCTTTCATCTCCTGTCATTTCTTCCCCTAGTTTTCTGTGCTTGGTACCCATTGATATTTAGCTTGATAAAATGTGACTAGAAAAAGAAGGTTTACAATTTTAACTTAGCAATCCTTACACTACTGCATTTGATTGTGAATCGGTTCAAGTGAAGAGTTATATTTTCCTTCTTAAGAAGTACTCAGAAATGAGGATTTATCCTCCTCTAACAACAGTTGAAATGTCTCTTTGGTGGGCTAGAGAGATAGATCAGCAGTTAAAAATACCTACTGGTCTTATAGAGGACCCGATTTCAGTTCCTAACACCCACCTCAGGCAGCTTACAGCCTCCTATAAATCCTGCTTCAGGGGAACTTCTGGCCTCTGCAGGTAACTGCACTCATATAAATATGCGAACACAGATACACACATACATAATTAAAATAATAAAAGAAATCTTTATAATTTTTTTCACTGTTGGGTCAGATGCTAGTGATTTATAATGAGAATATAGTCTAAGTCCAGACCTTCCCAACCAACCAATGAATGTGCAATCATGCAAAACTGGCCAAGCACTGACAGTACATTGAAGAAAGCCCACAAGCTGAGGAGATGAATGTTCCTGTGGTGGCTATGGAAGACCTATGAGGAGATGTGATACTTGAGCTAGGAATGGGAACTGTGGGATTGGAAAGTTGAATAGGAAGTATATGGTAGTTACTCAAATATTTTCTCAAGGAACAAATGGATCAGCCATTTCTTCTTTTCCCAACAGCACCTTCTACACAGTGGAGGATCAACAAATTGTTGAACTTAATTCATGCAATAGGTTAAGGAGCTCTTATTATCTCCTAAGCTATATGGATTCCACGTCAGTTAACCTCATTGCCAGAGGAAGTAGCCCTTTGTTTCCCCACATTTTGATGATAAAGAATCTATTCAGAAAAAAAAAATGAACTTGCCCAAGGTTAAGCAGCTGGTAAGAAAACCAAGATCTCAGTCCACATCATTTGGGTGATCGCCAAGATGCACCTGCTTCTACTGATTCCTGAAAGACTGAAGTGTGTAAGAAATTATACAGATATACAAAAAGGTTTAATTATGGAATCTAACTAAAATTAGGCACATTACCATTTATGTTTGTGAAATTTCAAAACTAGATGGTACTTTTATAGAAGGCATTTGTTCTTTTAAGTTGTGAGGTGAAATTTTAGAAAAGAAAACTAGGGCAATTTTTATGAGTCTCATTTTATTGTTAAACCCTAAGGCTATTCTTGCAATAGATTTGCTATGGGACGTTAGAGAAAAAAATCACCACTCTTGACCCCAGGGTCCCCAATGATGCCCTCACTGTCACATTCTCAAGGACAAGAGAATTGGCCAATGTGTGGGTAAGAGGGCAGATGTTAATATTCCATGAAAATGGAGAAGCACTGGGCATTTGAAGAGGTAAAGAATGACACAGTTGGAAAGTGTTGATACTGGCTTGGGAGGAAGGAACTTATCTCATGATGGGAAATAAGAAGTATCAGTGCAAAGACTGAGGAGGATAAAAATTTTGGCATTTTCTTCTTTCCTAAACAGCATTAGTGTACTTGATGGCATCACCTGTTCCTTCTACTTACTGTATTTCACTCATGAGACCTATTAGATAATCTAACACACCCACAACAAATTGACTAATAGCTTGGTAAATTTTGAGAGAAAGAACAATGAAAGAGCAACGATATGATGGTAGAGAAATGATACAAAATCAGATGTCTGAAGGGACCCATATGGAAGGGACCCATATAAGGGGACCTATATAAGGGGACCCATATGAAAGCCTTAGGAATCTGTAGCCAACAATTAATCATGGGAACACTTTGAGTCCAGCAGTGTGGATAGGAGTCCACTTGTGTTTGAGTGAGTGTATGCAAATTGATGCTGTGAGTGGTAGTATTTTATTAGAAGATAAGTTGGAAAAACTGCCATATGGTAGAATAAAGCAGAAGGACTCTTAAAGACCAGTCAGCCCTTTTGTCTTGTAGAAAGCTGGTCAGAAAGGCCAGCTTGTCCAGTGATCTGCAGCTTATTGAGTCAGATGAAAGAGCAGAACCTGGTGTACTGCTCTGGACTCACCTAACTAGCTAGGCTAGGTCTCAGAACTGTTATTATTCTCCTTGTGGTGAGCCTGAGAAGAAGGCAGAGATGAGAGCTTGAAGGTATGCCAGATGTGGTCCCATCTTGCTATCCAGGGTGTATGGATGAAGAGGCTTTGGTATACAACTCTCACTGTTTGTTTTAGGAGTAGCCTTCATAACTCTCAGGGCTCCAGGGCCACAGAGCATATCTTAGTAAATGGAAAATGTTTGATAACTTAAATCTGTTCTTTTCCATTACACAAAATGCTACATGCCTAACCATCTGATGAGCCACTGAAAATGAAATACTTCAGAGGCCTCAGTTCACTTTTACTATCTTTTTCTACTTGGGTGACAGCAGCACTAACCTCATCATTTTAGGAGTCTCTGTCACATGCTTGACAAGGTTGCAGCTTGGCGTCCCCATTCAATATCACATAACAAACTTAACAGAAGCACAGTGTGGCTACCCTGTCCCCTTCAAGTTTACATTATGTAGAAAGCAGGTCTGGTGAGCCAAGAAGCTATAAGCTGTGGCTCTGGTTCCCACCCTAGGTGAGCTAGGAACGGTCTAAGCTGTAGGAGGCTGTCTCTCTAGGTGGGGTCCAGGTAGACTCACTTGGCTGCTTCTGTCATTGAAGGTTTGAGGTCTAAATGCTTTGGCAACCACCACTGATAGCCTTCCTGATGAAATGTCACCCCAGTCTTTCATGTTCCCAGAGATCAGGCAAGAGTGCAATTCCTTTTGACAATCATGAAGCTAGACATGGGTTACAGCTTTTCCAAAGGGGCTTAAAAGGTGAGATGTAGCTCAGGGGTAGAATGTATGCTCACCACCGGTAAGGTGCTGAATTTGACTCTAGGAACCACAAAATAAATTACTATAAGGAGTTGATGTTAAGAAACTTCAGAATATTCTAATAAGTCTAATGATGCAAGGTATAAAGTCTTTGATGTCAGAATAGATGGCTTCCACTTTCTAGGTAGGTAAGCACTTGATCTCTTTGAGAGACATAACCTAATAAGATAAGACATAACATTAGTCATCTATACCCCTCTCTACAGGGATAGATGTCTGTGCATGCCTGTATGTATATATATTTAATGGGATACCTTGCTAAGACTGTCTGCTCAACTTGCAATTTATACTGCCAGCAAAATATATATTCTGCCAAAGTCAACAAGAAAGAAGGAAAGTGAGGAACAGGTTCTTGAATTACATATCACAATGTATATCCAATGTCCTGAGAAACAGTTGGCATGAGGCAGGCACTAGGCAAATTATTGCTATTCCCATGATAATGTCCAGGTGCTTGGCACTCCAGCTGCCAACATTAACCCTGTGTTTATTTTCATGGAGCATTATGCTCCCCCGCTCAGGTACAGCAGGAGACAGCATGGCTTCACTTGATTCCTTACAGGGAAATTAATAAAGTGTGAAATAACAGCTGAAAGGAGACTCAAGACAGGAAACAGACCTTGACTATCATAAATTAGGAAACTGAGGTCTAGTGAGAAGAGGAGTTTCCTTCACACCACACAATGAATAAGAAAATAAATGAAATTCAAACAAAATTGAAGAAAAATAGCTAAGTTACTGACCGGCCTCTCTGAATTGTCTATTATATCAAATCCCTACAACAAAACCATCATTTTATGCACTACTGTTATATGGCCAGAGACATTTCATAGATAAGTAAGCTAAGACTTAGAGAGGTTAGAGAAACTGCCCAAATGACAGATAAATCTGTTAATTAAGATATTTTTCTTGGAACAATTTTTTAAAAAGATTATTATTTAAAAAAATAAGATGTGTATCTTCATGTAGGTCCATGCATGTGAGTTCAATGCCTCCTGAGGCCAGAAGAGGGCGTCAGATCTCCTGGAGCTGGAGTTTCAGGCAGTTGTGAGACACTTGACAAGGGTGCCAGGAAAAGAACTGAGGTCCTCTGGAAAAACAGAAATTGTTCTTAACTACTGAGCCATATGTATCTCCAGTCCCTTTGCTCGCAACTCTTGATGGTGAAGTTACAAGTAAGAAGATAAGTATAAGAAGAGCTTTCCTAATGTTCAAAAATATCATAGGAATTGCATTCAGGCAGTGAGAATAAGGCATATAGAATATAAATGAATTTCACGTTTAGACTTGAGTCCTATCTCTAGTGTATTTCACTATATATATGCAAATATTCCCAACCCAGAAAGCTTTGAGTACCAAGTCATCTTGAGCAAGAGATACTCAATTTGCACCACATTATGTTCAGCCATAAGAGATCTGGTGGAGTAGCTCAACTTTGAATTTAAGATTCAGCTGCCATTTCATAGCTGGGCAAGTGAACTCCCTTCTTGAGGGCTGGGCTCTTAGGGGTAAGGTGGAAAACTGTGTCCCATAAGACTTCTGAGAAAAGTAGTTTAGTACAGGGATGAGAGAATAGTGTGGTAAAGATGGGAAGAGGATGGCTACAACACCAGGTTCTGAGGGCATCATGGACTTGTTACTTCAGTTAACTACTTCCGTAAAGTCACTGCAACTGGCTTTTGTTTGGTTTGTGTGTTGACTCATTCCTGAGTAACAGAGGAAATGGACAGTGGGTGTCTGCATAGGGTCTACTCCTTTTCTTCTAGCAACACTACCCAGAGTTCCTTTAAAAGAACTACCCTTTCTCTTAATAGAGTTTTGAGAAAGGAATGACAAAATGTCCAGCCCTTAGTTTGCCAAAGGCACCACATGACATTATTTCCTGTAATTCCTGCCATGGAGTCCCAGTTTCTGCTTCTCCACATTGAGTGTTTTGTTCTATTTTTATAAGTTACCCCATATCTTTCCAGTAAACTCCATGTTTTCTTAAGTTAGGTTAAAGCCCATTTCAGTTGCCCATAGCCAAGGAACCAGCTCAGAATTTATTAATCTTCATCAAAACAATGATACTAGCTAGTTTCTAGCATCCAGCAAATGTGCTCGACTCTTTCTATGTCCTTGTAGCAGGAACTACTGAGTCCAGAAAACTGAAGGATAAAGGGGTATGGTGGTATTTTATTTGTACTGAAATGTGATTTTAATTGTATGTTAATAAATAAAGTTGCCCAGGGGTCAGAGCTATTAGAGCCATAGCAAGAGCATGGTGGTGGTGGCGCACGCCTTTAATCCCAGAACTTGGTAGACAGAGCTAGGTAGATCTCTGTGTGTAAAAGGATACAGCCAGCATTGGAGACACATGCCTTTAATCTCAATCCCAACCATAGAAGACCTGGAAGTCTCTACAGACAGGCAGTGACGAGGCAGTCATGTGTTTGGGTTTACAACCAATGAGAAGGCAGAACAGAAAGACTATAAAGACAAACACACAGGAAGTAGCTCCCTTTTTGGAGAGCTCTCTTGGCTGAAGAGGATCCCTGAAGCAGGAAGGGTAAGGCTCTTAGCTCTGACCTCTTGGCTTTCTTCTCTGAATCGGCTCTGTGTTTCTTATTTAATAAGATAGTTGGTTACATCTACATTTGGCGCCTAGCAGGATGTAACCCAAAAGGTACTCAAAGGAATGAAATCTGGCAGATGGACATGTTTCACTTTGCAGAATTTGGAAAATTGAAATATGTACACCATACCAGCAATACTTATTCAGGATTTCAATGGGCAACTGCTTTGAGTTCTGAAAAAGCTGATTCTGTAATCACTCATTTGCTAGAAGTTATGGCCATCATGGGCATACCTGCACAAATTAAAACTGACAATGTTCCATCATATGTCTCTGTTAAAATGAAACAGTTTTTTGCTTATTACTATATAAAGCATATTACAGGCATACCACATAATCCTACAGGTCAAGCAGTTATAGAAAGATCAAACAGAACTCTAAAGGATATGCTAAATAAACAGAAAGGGGTAACAAAACCCCCCAGAAATAGACTGCATAATGCTCTATTAACTTTGAATTTTCTTAATGCCAATGAGAAAGGAACAACAGCTGCAGAGAGACATTGGATAATAGAAAAAACTACAAAATTAAATCAACCTATATACTTTAAGGATGTGCTGACCTCAGAATGGAAACCAGGGTATGTGTTACGTTGGGGACAAGGTTTTGCTTTTGTTTCTACAGGAGAAGATAAGCTGTGGGTACCATCAAAATTGATAAAGGTTCGATTTGAACAAGAGAAACCTCTTAATTAGAGGAGGTGATAGTTCATCAACCAGCATGAACATCCAATTTAAACTAACTTATACCAGTAATACATGCCTTTTCATTTAATCAGATAATAACTTGCCAAAACGGAACATCCCCAAAATTAGTCTTGGGGAAAGGTTTTTGTTTTTGTCTTTTAGGAGAATGAAGGTTAAGGAATCTGAAGAACACTGGACAAATGAGACAACTGAAGAAAAGGGACAAATCATCTATCCCAGGAAACAGAGTGAAACGGTGTATGGGTATGTTATCTAAAAAATTTTATGTCTTCCTAAATGTTTGTTTCTGTTTTTCTTTAAAGATTTAACACTATTGGTCTTCTAATAGTCCCAGTTCAATTAAAATTTAAAGCTGACTTTGGAGTTGGAGAATGGCTCTCTCCTTCTTTAAACTCAAGCATGTTGTTAAAAGGAAAATGCAAACTCCCTGTATCATGCCAGAATAAAAGAGCCATCTTCTGCTATGGGACAGGAGAAAAGCCAAATTAATTAAGGGACTATTCTATTACTAATCTCAACTTTTTGATTCTATTCTGATTCTTTAAACTTTTCTTAAAGTATAAATTTTATATCAAAATTTACAAGATTAATATATATAGATATATAGATATATATACATTTTAAACCTTGTTAAGATATGAATGATCATATAGAGTACTAATTAATTCTAGAAAAAAGGCTTCAATTAGCTGCATATATATGTCTTTGTGTTCGAGTCTCTTATCAGTTTTCTGCAGGAAATCACGGCCAGGCCTAACATCAACTGAAGTCTCCAGGAAGAAGATGGGGCCCCACAACAACAACAATTCCACGTGGACAATAATAATGTCACTAAGCTGACAAACATCATCTACAGATCAGTTTTGAACTACAAGGTACTCAGAGCAATTTTGAGATGACTAGCTGAGATGATCCAGTCTCAAAGACTACTTGAATAAGGATTTGAGATAAACCCTGAACTTTGGCATTATACACAGACTGGATAATGAAGGGTATAGTTACCTTTCCTAGAATTCGACAATTAACCTAAAATTTTTCTTTCAGGATAAAGATAGCTTCGCCCATACTCAGCAGGAAGCAATTTTAAGAATACGACGCCCACATTCCCAAAGAGGTGGTGTGGGGCAAGTGGTTTTTTGATCTTTTTAATGGTTTTGGGGTCTGGGATAATTTTCATTGTTTAGGGGGGTTGGTTACAAGTTGTTGTCAAGGGTTAGGAAAAAGGCTAAGCAAAGGAGATTAGATTTAAGGTTCTTGTTTAAAAAAAAAGAGAAAGAAAAGAAAAGAAGAAAAAGACAATTATTAGTTTTAAATACTTCACATTGGATTGGATTGTTTTATATTGTATACAAATTATATATATTGAAATTGATATTGTTAGAAAATGCTATATGTATATTTCTAATTGTACTTATACCGTTCATTTAACAATGCAATTTTCTGATCCTTGAATGTTATTATTACCAACTATTAGGATATAAAGAAATGAAAGTTAGTAGTTAGACATTACAATAGAACTTGTAGTCATATTAGATATGTTTTAAAAATTGAGCAGATATATTTTAGACAGGTCATCTTCAAATCCTTCAGAGATCTACAGAATATGGCATTTAAAATGTTTTAATAACTTAGAAAATTTTTCTTTTTTGTTATGACTATGAGACAGGTCGGCTCCTGGCAGTACCAATCTACTCCAGAGAAAATATGGGCATTGAAGAAACTGCATATGGAGTTAACTTTCATTGTGGCAAAAGTTAGCCACTGGACAACAAAGTATCCTCGAATCAACTGCTGACAAAATGGACAGACAGGACATGAAACAAAGGACTACTGATTCTTGCCAAAAACAAGTGTGGTTATGGCTTTATCAAAAGGCATCTTCTGAGGCCAGGACAATATGACACCATCCCTGAAGTGGTCTTTGCAATCTGGAGAAGGTACAGTGCCCTTTTCTTCGAAGGCAGCTGAACAGGCAGTGGGCCGATGGCCTCTGATGTGCAATGGAACAGCAGCTGAAACAGTTATTCTTGAAGAGTAACTAAGCTCACGCCTCTCAATAGTAGACTGGCATTTGATAGAGGGATGTGGAGAAGAACGGGATGCTGAGATGAAGCCATATATACACAGCCAAGAAGAATGGACAGCTGAATTAAAAAACCATCAACAATTTCCAGAATTTAAAATCCTGAATTTGACACTAGTGGAATTCAGGTGTTTCTGGTACATGGATTGCTCTCACCCAATGTGAGGTTGAACTGTTGACCTTGTGTACATCCTACTTCACAAATGAGTCTGTCAGATACGCTAAGCCTATAGGTTGAAGATGATGCCCCAGCACTGCGGAGAAACCTCAGGTGACTGTCCAGGCAGCTGGCTGTTTCTGTCA
This sequence comes from Peromyscus californicus insignis, assembly GCF_007827085.1. Classification (NCBI taxonomy): domain Eukaryota; kingdom Metazoa; phylum Chordata; class Mammalia; order Rodentia; family Cricetidae; genus Peromyscus; species Peromyscus californicus. The sequence goes on from NW_026294551.1 coordinate 80,047,298, forward strand.
ACTCACAAATTTTTTGGAAGTTGCTTGCATGCCCTTCCTGTTTTTATTTTTGTTAGCTAATATTATTTCCTTCTTGGGTCTCTGAGGGAGTTGAAGATTAGTTAGTTATAGTTGAAGGTTAGTTAGTTATAGTTGAAGATTAATTAGGATAGAAAGTGAATTAGATACATTTTGGACTTACCAAAATAGGATATATAATGAAATTATTTTCTCTGAATTTGTCAAATACAAATGGACTAGACATTGTTTAGATATTCATTACTTGTATATATTGTATATAGTTATTGTACTTTTGTATATAGTTTTTCTTTTATTAGTTATAACCTTTTTCTTTTTTTCTTTTTATTAAAATAGAAAAGGGGAAATATGGTGGTATTTTATTTGTACTGAAATGTGATTTTAATTGTATGTTAATAAATAAAGTTGCCCAGGGGTCAGAGCTACTAGAGCCATAGCAAGAGCATGGTGGTGGTGGCGCACGCCTTTAATCCCAGAACTTGGTAGACAGAGCTAGGTAGATCTCTGTGTGTAAAAGGATACAGCCAGCATTGGAGACACATGCCTTTAATCTCAATCCCAACCATAGAAGACCTGGAAGTCTCTACAGACAGGCAGTGACGAGGCAGTCATGTGTTTGGGTTTACAACCAATGAGAAGGCAGAACAGAAAGACTATAAAGACAAACACACAGGAAGTAGCTCCCTTTTTGGAGAGCTCTCTTGGCTGAAGAGGATCCCTGAAGCAGGAAGGGTAAGGCTCTTAGCTTTGACCTCTTGACTTTCTTCTCTGAATCGGCTCTGTGTTTCTTATTTAATAAGACGGTTGGTTACATCTACATTGGGGTGATTCAAACTTTCCAATGTTGCGCAGCCAGTAGCTCACTGTGTGCTACTTAATCATTTCCCAACCTCTCTTACATTTAGGCAGGGCCTATGACCAGTAATAAAATGAATGGTTCAGATATATGCAATTGAAAGGCCAAATGAGCCAGATAATGGTGTATTTCCTTCTCTTGTACTCTGCCTTTGAGTTCTTGGGGGGAAAGCTTGGCTACAGGTTAGATCATGTCCTGTCAGTCTACACTGGACATAGGAAGAAATAAGCCATTGGGAATTTGGAATTTGTTTGCTGTATGCTTTGAGTCAATGACCTTGGCCAACGCATTAGCAGAGGCAGAATCTGCAGTCATTTCTGGTTTATCCTATTGTGAATTTTTGCTCTTTACACATAAAAATAAAAGAAGTGACAGCAACCAAGAAATGCTCCTTCTTGAGTTTTGTACTCCTAGCTTGAATGCCTCTAAACTTTCCCTTTCTGTTTTCCTATTGTTGGTGCTGTAGAGCTCTCCCTAATGCAATAACAAAATTATTATTTACACAAAGTAATGACTAGTAGTATGAAAAGACCATCTGGGCTTCTTAGCAAGTATCCCCTTGCCTATAACTATTGAACTAATAAGTGGAAGAACATGGGTCCAAACCTGATTTTATGCTTAGACTCCACATATCTCCATGATTACTTGAGAGGATACTCATCTGCTTCCAAAGGAGATCAGCTGACACTGCTAATGTTTTCACTTCCTTTCTTCCTCTCTCACAGAGATCTCATCTCTAGAGGACCTTAGGGCCAGCCTCATTTGAGCATTACCTACTCTGATCTCAGCAGGAAAGCTGGAGCTATCTGAAAGGCATGGGGTCTGGAAGCAGAGAATGCCCCTGGTTACCTCCCAGATCCCAGCATGAGGAGATTCTCACTATGCTAATACTTTTGCTAATTTTTATTGTGTTCATTCCCATCATTCAGCTGAGAGGAAGTATGAAGTATAGCTCCATTGATTGCTTATTATTCTCATAGTCTGCTGGTCAGTTTTCTTACTTACCTTTGCAACAAATCTAGTCTCTGTCAGGCCTCAAGATTTCTAAGTTACAGCTGCAATTTCCTTATGTACTACCACCCACCACATACATTCTAATGATGCTGATTTCAATTCAGTTCAATGTGATGATCCTCTACTTCTATAGAGCTATGTAATAAAGCTTTGTAGACCAAAAATGCTTTTAATAGACTCAGCTCAGTGCACTGTGAGCACTGGTTATTTCCCCTTGAGATTGCAACCCAGTATCAAGAGAGGATCTGGTACCAATTGTCACTTGCCCAGAAAAAGAAGTGAACTTACATATAGCTTCTACTAGAGGTATTTCTTTTCCACACTATTGCAAAGTCATTATAATATCATAAAATTATGCTAAACCATTACAATCTGCATATATTAAGCCTTCAGTTTGCTAAATACTAATCAAATATTTGCCTTGTGCTAAGTTCAAGGCTCTGAGGGGTACTTGCTGGACCTACCTGATAGGGTGCCTACTCACTTCAGAGTACCCTGAACTCGTGGGGAACAGACACACAGAGGCAGGCAACTGGGATATAATGTGGTGAAGGCTCTGATGGAGGGAGGATAGAGTGCTCTGAGACCTGAGAGAGGGACTGTAACCCAGACTGTCAGGAAGATGCCCTTCTGCAGCAATGTGAGAAGCTCTTTATGGGCTGAAAAGATGGCTCAGTGGATAAAGACTCTTGCTTTCATACCTGATGACCAAAGATTGATCCCTGGAACCCATATAGTAGAAACAGAGAAACCACTCTTGAAGGGAGTTCTCTGTTCTCTATGTGTGCAGCATGATGCACACACATGGATGTGTGTGTGTGTATGTGTGTGTGTGTGTGTGTGTGTGTGTGTGTGTGTGTATGGAGGGGCGACCAACTATTCATTTGGCCAAGACTTTAAATACTAACAAGGGTAAAGGTGCATCAGACACTGACCAAATCCTCTCAGTTTAAATGCTTGTGCTATAGAGTCTCTAGCAGAAGCATATCAAACTGGAGAAGCAGGAACTCGGAAATTTGGAGGAAGGAAAGAAGCCACAATGGCAGCGACAGCTCAGGTGAGCTGATGCACACAGCCACCCATCAGATCTTGTCTCTGACTTGAGCATTTCCGTGTTTAAAAGACTGATGTGGACTTAACTGGCTTGGAATCACTTCTACTTTTTCTTTTGTTTATAAAATAGCTACATGATTGGAATCTAGTCACTTAAATTAAGAGAGACATCCCACATCAGAAAAAAAGGACTTGGGGAAAAAAGTAACAAGTGCAAAGAGCACAGAGCTATGTCAGCTTCCATCTAAGGTCTCAGCTGAGTGACATGGGCACGGCTGGCTACGGCAGATCCGGCAAACAGAACAACCGTCACCAAGTGACAATACCTAACTGCCTTGACCAATGGGTGTTTCAGTGACCTTGACTAAGCTCCTTTGAGCTTTAGCTCCTAAACCTGGAAACTGGAGTCTGGATGCATTAAAATCCAGACCCCTCTGCACAGCGTAGGAGGCCCCGTGTGACCTGGCATCTGCTTACTTCTCGCCTGGTCTTGCCCCTCTTTCCTCCCTGCCCAGTGTCCTCCTTCCACATTACCCTTCTGACTGTGGACAGTCTGTCTCAAGGCTTTTGTGTTTGCTTTGATCACTGTCTGAAATGCTTTCTCATCTTCTTCACTTGGAGATGAGACAAGCAGCAACTTGAGATTCTGAAAGACTTTCTCTGACTCCTAAGCCAGTCCTCCCCAAATTCTACTCTATCTTGTCTTATTTTATTGACTGTAGTCACCGTTTTCTGAGGTCTCCCTCATTTGTATATGTGCTCGTATCTCTTTCTAGTAGAAAGGAATTTCATTTGAGCTAGGCCTTAATCAATTTTATTTGGTGTTCTAGCCTCAATAATGAGAACTAAGAGAGGTCTCAGTGTATGTTGAGCAACAAATGGAAAGGGAACAACAGCTTTTTAAGGCATTAACAGTCTTCCAAATAGTCTACTGAAGTTAGTCTTGCTCAAGCTATACTGTCCAGTAAGAATAGCAAAAGTTATTGTATTTTGTGTACATGCAGATGATCCCACATCAGGCTTCAATGGGCAGTCCCAATCCAATAGTCACATCAATGTCCCTGGTTAGCAGAACAAACCCAAGTCATGAATCTTGGAAAGTGACGAGTAGTGATGGAGGGTCTTGATAAGGATGGGAAGCAGAAAGGGGAGGCTGTGAGGGAGATGGTAATCAGAATACATTGTGCAATTGTATTTAATTGTCAGATGATAAAACTAATCCAGAAAAAGCAAAAATAGTTACTGTATTTTACTACTAAGATAGATTTTTAAAATGATAAGATGATAAAGTTTAATGCTTCGTGGGGGTGTAAATGGTAAAGGGAATGTTTCTGAGTTGGATGGATGGCTTTCTAAGGCCAAATACAGTAAAAAAAATGTCAATGGCAAAAATGGGAGCTTGACTGACTTAGAATGAAGAAGGTTCATTAATATTTATTTTTAAAATGTGGTAACATTTTTTCTAACGGCTGGCTAGTCAGATAGTAGTAGAAGCTGATGTAGAAACTCCTGTCTTCTGTTTCCCAGACTCATCCATGGCCAGCACAGTGTATGGCCAGTGTTTTCACAGCTCACAGGATAGAGAAAATGCAATTTAAACCAAATTCCTTGGCTGCCCTTAGAATTCCTCAAACACTACACCCACTTCACATACCACAATTTTAAGACAATGGGTGAGAATCTAAAAGGAGGGAATAGGAGCTTCATCTGACCTAGAAAGATCTGGTATGAGGAAAGCATGGACTGAGAAGAATTATGAAACTTCCCTTACTCATTAAGTATGGAGCTGGGTGTAAGGAGGAGGTGACTTGGGTGTCTTTCAAGGTTAGTTCTAATCTGAGGGCTTGGTTTGAGGTGGGGACAAGAGTGAATATGTTCAGACATATTGGAACTTGAGTCTAAGCATATATAGATCTGATGAACTGATAACCTATGAAGTTGGCAAAACAAATATTACAAGGCAGACTATGGGGGGTTTACTTCCTTCAATAGCATTTGAGAGAAAGAGGGAAAATTCCTCTTTGGGAGGTCCAAGAGGAGAGCACCTCTGGGGATTATTCTCTTAAAGATGACACCTACATCCAATGACCTTCTGACTCAGCCTTGTTTCTTTAGGCACAGAAGTATGATTGCCTTATGAGGGAACTGTCATCAGTTTGTAAAACATAGGATATATACAAAGATCTTAAGGCCCAGTATCTGCCAAGTGATACATGTGAAAACATGTTGGTTAACATCATTATTATTGATCTATGCTAGTTGAGAAATATTTAATCAACATTGTGTGATGAGTAAAAATTGAAGAAGACAGCCATTGCCAAGGAACTTGCACTCTTGTAGGGAAAACATCTATGTATTTTAGTATTCTGTGCACGTCAGTTTTGAAAGTGAGTGTGAGAGAAGTGGCTAGAAATAGGCACAGGTAAGGCAGAGCTTTTGCATTGGGCATTTCAACTGAACTCCCAGCTAGATCTGGATGAAGATGAGATGGCAAAGATAAAATTAACAAAGAATAGGACAGGCATGAAATTTTGGTGATCCAAACCTAGGCTTGGACCATAGCTGCCCACAATGGCAACCTTTAACAAGATTATAAACCACCTTCTAAAACTCAGAAGGCAGATCTTTGTTGCTGCGTTCACTTTTGTAAGTCCCAGGAACTAAGATTTGATGGAGGAAATGGGAAGTTAGCAAGGCTCTTCTCTACCCCTCCCTCAGAATTTTGTCAGAGCATGAAGATATATTGGCTCTAGAGATTTTAGCCTTATAACATCAGCTTTAGGGAAAATAAAGTACCATACAGCTAATGTTTGCTTTCCCAAGCTGGCCTCTCAGAGCTCATTAGTCCGGCCTCCCCATTTTCTCCTTCATCTCCATCTACTTGGCTCAAATCTCCCATCTGAATCTGGTTGTGCAACTCACATATTTCATTGTCCTCTCACTGAAAGCTCCTAAGAAGGGAGTGCTCATAATAAGCCTGAAGAAATTCCAGGAACCAGACTGTTCTGTTTCTTTTATATGCCCACATTGCTCTCACACCATTTATGAGGTCTGAGGCCTTGCAATACAGTAATGAGTGATTCAGGGTGTGCCACTTTACCAGGCCTGCGTGAAATGTAAATGAAATTACTTATTTGCTGTGGAAATACCTAGACCAATTGCTCAGCAAATTGCAATCCCTGAAACTAGATCCCTTTGGAAGGTGCTTAAATAAATGTATACCTTGCTTGAAAGATTTGCAGCCATTTGAGAGAAATATTGGATTATTTTAACACAAAAATAGATTGGCTCTGCTCTATGTATCATAAAATTTAATTAGCAATCATTTATCAGAACTTGTTAATTGCTAGATTGTTCATTGTTTGACAGGTTAGGTTGAAACAGTAAAATGCTTTTCTAAAAGATGAATGAGGAGAGAGAGATGTCTAGCCTGATTTAAGCATCACACAATGTGTGCATGTTCCAAAACATTACATGGCACATTGATATGTATAATTTTTATTGATTAGCTAATTATACTAAAATATTTTTGCAAAAATATAAATGATTTTCCACTTCAATATACATGTATACTGATATGCACATTTATGCATATGCATTTATCAATAGCCTTTAAGCTATGCCTGGTTAAGCAAATACATATTAAGCTAAGCTATCTTCTGAATTCAAAGTTGTCAAAGAGGTTATAAAATAGTGCTAATATGTTCAAGACACATTATATGTTTTCTATTTTTTTTCAAATCTATTTTTGTGTTAAAGTAATCCAATTATTTCTTTTGAATCACTGCAAATCTTTCAAACAAGGTAAATATTATTTAAGTACCTTCCAAAGGGGTCTAATTTTAGGAACTGCAATTTGTTGAGAAATTGGTTTAGGAATTCCCATGGCAAATAAATATATAGTTAGGTGTGATGGCATGTGCATGTAATGCTAGTACTCAGGGGGCTGAAGTAGAAGGATCATGGGGTTAGCCTGTCCTATACAGCAAGGTCTTGTATCAAAAAAAGAAGAAGAAAAGGCTAGGGAAGAAGACTCAGTGGGTAAAGTGCTTTCTGAGCAAGCTTGAGGACCAGAGTTTGGATCCTTAGCATCCAGGTGGAAGCCAGGCATAGTGACATACGCTATAACCCTATCCCTGGGCGACAAAGACAGGTAGATCCTGGGACTTGTCTAGTTAGTCTAGCTGAAACAGCAAACTTCAGGGAGAGACTGTGTCTCAAAAAATAAAGTGGAGAGACAACTGAAGACATCTGGATGGCAACATCTGGCCTCCACAGATACAAACACAGGCAATTGCACTCACACATACATGTGCAAACTTATTTATAGCACACACACGAGAGAGAGAGAGAGAGAGAGAGAGAGAGAGAGAGAGAGAGAGAGAGAGAGAGAGAGAGAGATAGATACAAATCCTATTGGTAGTTGTACACTTGTAAAAATGAGCCAATTAGATGAGAAATGAAAGGCTTTAAGTGACCAGGATCATATGCCTTGCACCAGTCCTAGAGTTATTTAGGGAAGGAGGTTCCCAATACCAGATGCAGGTAGGTTTTGTTTTTTTTTTCCCAATTTTACCAAAAGGCTGAAACGTTTGCTAGTGATTCCGTCTAAGAGACTCAGGAAAACTCCACTCAGGCTTCAGATCTAAAGCCTCTGTGAACTGAGACAAGGCTTGTCATGGGTGTTTCATAAAGCCCAGAAGATGGTTCTGTTGGAGATGTGCTCAGATACAACCTGGAGATCAATTTAAGCACACCCAGGTAGGGTCTGGACAGTCAGTGCTGCCTTCTGCAGGTGAGCAAGGCTCCCTAGTTCAGAGTTAAGTCCTGGATCATCACAACAGCCACACAAGTAACTCCCTCACTCAAATCCTATCAGATGATGCCTTTAAAGGTTCAAACAATGTGATGAGACAACATTGACAATGGAGAGGAAAGGATGTTCAGGGAAGGTGCTATAGGGGGAGCCAGCTTCTTGGCTATCCAGACAACACACAAATCTAAGCAGGACTGATATGGATTTTGGTGGTAAGCTTCAGCATTCTTAGACTCTTGAATGTCTTCTGTCATCTAGAAACACAGAGTCAATTCAGGGCTGCTCACCTGCTCCGTGCTCACCTGCTCCGTACTCACTTGTTCTGTGCTCACACAGAGTTTTTGGTAACTGTCTAACCATGCAGGAATGACTGCAATGCACAGACCCATTTCACAGAGATGGAAACTGACATTCAGAAAATTTCCCAGTTGTTACAAGTAGTCCATAGAAGAAAAACAAAGGGAGCAACTGTACATGATTGTGTTACAGAGATCATACTAGGGATGAAAGGCCTGAACTCAGGACCAGCCTGGGAACTGGGGAGGTGGGGGCCAGCCTTTGTTTTGCCTTAATCCCTTAGATTGTGGTTTCTTTTCTTGTTTAGGGCCTCAATTTCCCACTGAAGTCATGGGGCCACATGTTCCCTACATTGAATGCAATATATGTTCTGGTACATAGTTCCCTAGGGAGTGAGACCATGACTTCAATAGACTTATGGAGAAATCTATGATCCTCTAATGTTTAGAAAAACTGGCAATGTTAAGCAATAAAATCATAACTGCCCATACTTGTGAATGCTTATTATATCCTTCATTGTTTTAATGACATTATATATTTAACTCTTTAATTATCATGTATCTGTGAGGTAACTGCACAGAGGAAGTTAAGAAACTTTTCAAAAGAAACAGGTAGAAAAAGCCAAATTTAAAGCCAGACAATCTAGCTGCATGGCCCCATGTTTCTTTGTAATAGATGACCAGAAGATGTACATCCCATATTATAGCTTTATAGCTGAAGGCTTAAGAAGCTGGTAGGTTTCAGAGGTCACCTGGTTCAATGACTTCTGAACCTCTCCATGCTCCATTGTACCTTATTACCTGTAGGGCCATGCGCTCCTTACAGAGGGATGGTACATAAAACAGATGGGCTTCTCTGAGTAGAGAATAGGGGTGTCTGTGGTTTGCCTGAGGACACGTAGGGGTGTGTGTGTGTGTGTGTGTGTGTGTGTGTGTGTGTGTGTGTGTGTGTAGGAATGTGAGACATAAGAATCAGTGAGTGTGGTGAATGTCTCAGAATTCTGACCTTCTGTTTACCACAGTGATTCTGAATCATCACTTCCAAATGTTATAGCTCCAAAGAGGATGTAAAAATCACTCCTCTATTTCTGCCCATTTGTCTTACAGGAGGAAGATGAGGCATAGTTAACCGGTAGTAAGATCTGTAGTGAATCAGAGACCCAGCTAGGTGTGGTGTCCAGGCTCCCTGGGCACTTTGATGTTGTTCTACCCCTTCTCATTGTAACAGGTCACTTCCTAGCTCCACCTGGGAGGTGATCTGTCAAACACTCTCATGTCCACACTCCTGTTGCCTTTCTCCTGACTGCCTGGAAGTTAAACCCTTGTAACCACAAGCTGACTGGGGAAAGTCTCCACCAGGCTTTCCAGGGTAGGACAAACAGAACAAAAACTTTTGGGTGATTTGTCAATGCCAGGAGCATTAATGTCCTGCCAAGGTCAAAGATAGAAACATGGTTAGCTACAAGCAGTAGGATTGGGGCCGAGAATGAGCAGGTGGCCCACCTAGAACAATTGAATCTTCACAGGAAGTCACACCACCCATGCTTTGGGTGGAAGATGAAGATGGCACTCCTACCCCAAAGGTCTCCAGAAACTGCTGAGATTAGTTTGAGGTGACTGATCATGTCTGGGGATTTCAGACCTTCTTCTAAGTCATCATTCTGGCCTTTCTGACACTTGCCTTACCTCTGAGTGTTTTTTTTTTTTGTCATATCCTTTGTTTCCTTGGCAGCTAGACATGGCTGAGGACTCTCAGGAGCATGCTCCCAGGAGATGTGACCTGATCTAAGCAGGGAGGGGCCCTATGTGAGGCAGAGTGGGAGCAGGAGCCACAGGCTTCCTGGCAGGCCCTGGCAACATAATGGAACAGAGCGTAGTCTCTATGTACTGCCACGCAATTGTGCATTCCCAGTATCACAGAGAGAAAGGAGGTTGGGTGTCCTCACTCTGCCTACTCCTTTAATATGTTCAAGGCCCTAAGGAGGCTGTAGATGCCTGGTATTGATTTCAATGAGCATCTGCAGATTCTTGGCAGCATCTTATGACCTTGGAGGCAGGGGGTTAAGGGAAAGTTAGTTTTAAAGTTTCCTGTATAAGGGAGAAACATTTAAATCAAGTAAGCATACAAGTTTTCATTGGGAACATGGATAATCTACATAAAGGAATCATTGGTGCTAGAAAAACATACTAGCAGGGCATAGGATTGAGTCTAGGGTGTGGGGCAAGGAATGTGTGCGTGATCAGTAGTCTAACTGATGTGAGGTCTAGAGGGTATTAGATGACTAGGAGGGGAAGAGGGACGAATATCTGGGTAGAGGAGACAGAATTGTGAAAGTGCTCAAGCCATGTGAATGAAACACCTTATGAAATATCAGTGAGGTATCTGTATACACACAAATCCTATTTCTATATCACCTCTCCAACCACATGTTTCCTTTCCTCATTTCCATTTATTCAAGGTACTGGAGAAGCAGACACAGACATGGAGCAGAGGAGAGTGAAATGAGAAGTTAGAATAGGAACAGGGGCATCAGTGAGCATCAGAGCTGCTTAGAAATTCATCCAGCAAGGCAGTTTAGTGGTGCAGGTGACTGTTGGCTGAGTAAGCTTCCCTAAGAGGTTAGTAGATAAGATGGCAACATCGTAGCAGTAGGAAACACCTTGCTACCTAGACAGACAGCACCCAGCATTTCCATACCAGTGGGAAGCACAGAGCAAGCACCGAGTATAAACCAGGCAAGGAAATCTTGTATGACATCCTTGATCATGTTTATTTTTTCTGTGAATTTAGATCGAGCATCTGTCCCAGACCTATGATCCTACACAAGATGAGACTTAGTCCCTGACCTTGGAACCAGGGCTCACATAAAGCAAGTTCTTCAAGAACACAACTGACAAGTGTGAGCTGGAGGAGATGATTCGGAGTAGCAGCGAATTTACAGAGCCCATCAAGATCATTATCCTTTGTTTTCAAAGTGTTGATATTCTCTGACAGTTTTCAAAGCAGTGCAATGCTGTGACAGGATTAATCAGAGTTTCAAGCAGTCCAGCTTTCCGTTTTGAAATGGCTCTGGCTCCAATAAGCCAAAGGACTTAGGCTTTGACTGATATACCTTGTCCTTCCCTGCCTTCAACAGATACCTCCCATCAAGGGAACCCTCTGCATAGTATCATCTCCCTGTTGAAAAGACCCCTGAGTCCCCACCAGCTTTCCTTACACTTGCATCCAGCTCGGGTTACTAACAGTGATGCCTTCTCAACTGCCTCTGAGGCTAACTGCGACATCCTTACAACAATTATATTACTATCAAAGCTTGGAGTGAGTTGATAGAAAGCTGTTCATCCATGTAATGAGGTTTCAGTTATATTTTCAAAATATGGCAGATAATTTGGTAAGAAACGGCAGATTTTTTTTTAAATCTGTCTGTCGAGATACAGAAGAGGCAGCGCTCAAGTTCTTTGGCTTCAAATGCAATGTGAGAAATGTCACCTGGACACAAAATGCTCAAGACACAATGAGCAGACATGATGAGGCAGTGGCAGAGCTGAGGACACAGAATGGGTGGATGAGAGGATACAGACATCATAATTATCACCTAAGATTGACTAACCCCAGTAGACCAAGCACTACCTATTATCGGTGTCTGGCTTGAATCTGGTAGCCCTCCAGGGTAAGTAGCAAACTTATTTGCCAGAGACTCAGAGAGGTTTTCTTTTTTTTTTTTTAATTTTTATTATTAAGAAATTTTCTATTCATTTTACATACCAACCACAGATCCCCATTTCCTCCCTCCTCCCACCCACCAGCCTTCCCCCTCAACCCATCCCCATTCCCACCTCCTCCAAGGCAAGATCTCCCATAGGGAGTCAGCAGAGCCTGGTATATTCAGTTGAGGCAGGTCCAAGGCCCTCCCCACTGCACCAATGCTGCACAAGGAGTCCCGCCATAGGCACTGGGCTCCAAAAAGCTGGCTCATGCACCAGGGATGGGTCCCAATCCCACTGCCTGGGGACCCCCTAAACAGTTCAAGCTAAACAACTGTCTGGTCTATCCAGAGGGCCTATTCCAGTTCCATGGGGGCCTCCACAGCAATTGGTCCACAGTTCATGGGTTTCCACCAGTTTTGCTGGCCTTCTCTGTAAATTTTCCCATCATGATCTCTATATCCCTTGCTCATAGAATTCTTCCTCTCAGAGAGGCTTTCAAACATACATCTTCTTGACTTCGAAGTCTGACTTTATGCCTTGTCACTGATAAAGAGTCTTTAATGCTTTGGTGTTGGACGGTCAAATCTGTTTTATTAATTATTGTTCTTACTGTGCTTCACTTAGTGCCAAATGTTGAATACTGGGCCTAGCACACACTAGGCAATCACTCTACCACAAAGTTCCATCCCAAACCAATTCCATTTTAGATAGGGAGAGAATTATTTTCAAAGCTAGTACATGTGGCATCTCCCTGCCCACCATGTGTGACATTCAAAAGATCTAATACAGTGTTCTCACTGGTGCTGACAAGAATGGGGCCTCACACTGAAGAAAATGGAATCACATGGCAGCAAAACTGGTCCTACTTTAAATTGCTTCAGTGTTCCCTGTTACATTATGTCAGCTGCCAGTGAAATCATCTGGGGAACCTTAAGCTACCAGGCTCAAGCCCCACCCCAGAGATGCTGATATCAGTATCTGCCTCCTCCCCATTCTCAAGCTGTAATGCTCACACAGACTACTTAGAAAAAAAAGTAGATTCTGATGCCACAGAGCTGCTGATGGTGGTGGTTTGTAACAATACCATATCATGTCCATGATTCTGGTTAGGGGACATTACTTTGGTCAGCTGAAATCCAGGGTCCAACTGCAGTGAGAACCACTGCTTTAAGAAGTCTGAATTTTACACTAATCCTCTTTTGAAGGGATAAAATTCTATGAATTAGCTCTCCATGTGCCCAGAACACAAATCAAATGGTGATCCATGAACAGTCAGCCCTGTTACTTTTCTATTCCAACTGCCAGAACCTCTTTCCCTCTACAAACTCAAATTCTCCCACAGGAGTCCTTGCCTATAAAACAATACAAGTGTATATGTCCACATCCCTTTAACAATTCACAGATGATAGCATTCAGGTTTTCTCTGTGTGTTTCCCCAACTCACCACTATATCTTGAAGATTGCTTCCTAGCCATACATAAAGTGCTGCCTCTGTAAAATACACACAGCATAAAACACTAGTCCCAACCATTTCTGAGTGGATAGGTGAGTGGCAGTAGGCATATTTACACTGCTGTGCTACCATACATCTCCAGACCCAGTTCATCCTGTTCTGTGCGTGCTAATTAATGCCAGTTTGTACTCAACTCATCTTAAACAGAACTAGAACCTGTCTTAGGGTCACAGCATACAGGAGGCAGAGCCAAGTTGTGGCTTATTCACAGTGCTCTGGGTTCATTGTATTTATTTTTCCATTTACTCCTTTTGTAGTCAGTACCACTAATTCTCCACTTAGAGAGTTTTTCTCTTTAAACACACCTAAGTTCCACGTAAATAACAGCATTTGGCTTTAGTGAAGCCTGCATTTGTCTGTGCCATATTGAATGAATGTTGCAGTGAACAGCTGAAAGCCAAGAATGGCTCCTGTTCCTCTCAATAGCCACTTGACCTTAACACTCACAGTCTGGATAGCTAAGCTTTTTCCTTCTTGAACCTCATGACTTATACTCCTAGGGAACCTTTTCTAAGGTCTAGAGCCATTTTTTCTGCAAGTCATATAACACAACAGTCTGTCTTTTCTTCACTTCAACAAAATAGTAGGTAACTACATAGTGGCAAGCCTCTTATACAGTTTTGCACGCCCAGAGAGAGACAGGAAAACCAACCACAGTCACGTTAGAGCAGGTTATCACCAATCTACATGTGACAGTTTAAATGTACATCTGGTTTGAAACAAGCCAGAGCGGTGCTATCTTTTATATGACATGGAAAGCTTCATGACAGACCTGGGCAAAGGCAAGAAATGGGTTCACTGGGCAGCTCAGGGGAAAGAGATTGGGACTGAGAACCTTTCTCCTCAGAGGTCTGTACTTACTAATCACCAGCTATATGTCCCATAGCAAGTCACTCAGATCGCTCCATGCACCAGCTCCTCTCAATTGCAAGATGCTGAGCTGAGAATTAAGTCAGATCTATAGATGTTATGGGCATTTGCTATTGTGTTGGGACATTGTTGCTGTTAAGGAAACAGAAATCTAACAGTTTGGGACTTTTCACAGTAAAAAAGTAGGAAGCTGTAGTGAGAAGTGTGTTCCTGGGACGTTCAGATGGTCACTGTCCAACCTGCTCTCCACCATTGGCTACCCAGCCCAACTAGGCATAAAAACCCTTTACTAGGAGATTTATAGAAGAACATAGGTCCCTAAAAGAATGACAGTGATTCAAGTTATGATTTGCTCAGTAGTAAGGTCATCAAATCTTTAAAATGACTCCACTTATAAGACAAAACAGCAATTTAGGAAAGAAACACTTGAGCATGTTGTGGTCAGAACTGCTGCGGTTACCAGGTTACAGTGACAAATGTGACAATGAAAACCTTTGCATTCATGGGCTTCCCTCCTACTGATACTACCTCAAGCTCTGATTCTGCAAATTCCCTTCAAAACTTTGAGTGTACTGGAAGTCTAAAAGAGAAGGGAATGTTGCCACCCAGAAGGAGAGAAAAAAGATGTCTTCCATCTTCCCCTTGGAGGAAAGGACTAGCATTTGTTCGGAAAAATCTTTCCATTATCGGAAAGAAACAAGCCTTACAGCTATTGATGTGGTTTCTTTTGTGTGACAGGAGAGCTGAGTGAGCAGAGGATTAAGGAGTCATGGCTAGGGTACAGGTTACGGCTGTTCCACCTTTAATTGGAAGGTTGGCAAATGAGGAGCAGGCCAGTTTGTCAGGCCTTTGGAAAAATAACCTCAGCACAAGTTTCAAAAGGACACAGGGATGACTTGTCCATGGTCTTGAAGTAGAAAATGAATAAGTGAATATCAAATTAATTCTCTGGTCACTGTACTGGTCCTCAGGGAATGGATGTTGACATTGAAAGACTGAGGTTCAAATCTAGCCTCATCATCTTATTGGTGTTTAACTAGACTAGACTAAGCTATCTTGTCTGTGAAATGACTGAAGTATTTACTTCATTAGATTGGGGTGAAAATTGATGAAATAATGTCCATACAGGGATTAGAAAATACTGTGGAAAAAATAATTTCTTTGTCCATGGTCACATAAGAAGAGGCTATGCTTTTAATTAGGTTATCTGCCTCTCTCTGTATACCTTATAGTAACAATCCAATTGTATAAACACCACTTACAAAGGAAGGCATGTTTCTGATATGGAGTCATGCTTTTGTAAATGATGGTACTCACAGGCTTCAATCTAAGATGTCAATTATTTTAACTATTTCAGTACAATAAAAACATGCTGTATGCTCTGCTGTGAAATCAGTCTCCCACTAAGCCATGCTGAAAGAACAAGGAAGAAAACAGAAATTGAAAAAAAAATGCATGGACATTACTATCCAAAGAGTAGGGTTGGGCCTTGACTTTCCTTGGAGAGAAAAACTCCCCTCATTTTCACATCTTATTGTTTGCCTGTGATTAAAGAGTTGGAGCCTTTGGGCTGAACAGCTGAGGAGCTCAATCATGTCCAGAAAAGGAGGCAAAAGGAAAATAAACAGACTCTGCCAGGGAAGGCAAGGCCAGGAGGACTGAGGGAAACAGGTGAGACAGGTTTGTACACAGCTCTCCCAGCCAGCAGGACAGGTTTTTCCAAGGCTAATCTGTAATGTGTTATCGAACCATCTCCGGAGGGTGATTCAGGCAAGAGCAATCTGTGGCAGCAATTGAACCCAGAGGTGAAGCATGTGCGCTTGGTCACAGGTTTATGAGGTTTATGCCTCATGTTGCCACTCTCAGTCTGGTGACCTTGGCTGAGTCTGAGTGCTCCCTAGACTTCAGATTCCCCTAAAATGTGGAGGGTCAGATGGATGAGAGCCTTTTCTAGAATGTGGCTGTGTTAAAATTACATAAGTTCATCAAATTCACATACGGCAAATATTCAATAAAAGAAAGCTATTTTCAATTATTAATGGCTATTAATACTTGGGGATTATCGTAGAGCTCTGCATGCTCCATCCATGTAGACTGCAGAACAATGAGTGGCTTCTCCTGGCTATGAGGCCCTGAGATCCTGGCAGAAGCAAGTGTGGGGAGTACTTTAGTTAAACAGTCCCAGCTTTAAGTGATAATTATGGCTAACAAAGCACATAGAGTAACCATCTTCAGCCAGAGCAGTGAAGACCTAAGGGAAATTTTTTTTTAACACCAGGATTGATGTGAGTGACAGCTCCAGAGATTTGATATTAACAGATTTGAGCCATATGGGACAATGCTATCATAGAGTTAGAGGAAAGCTCTTTCAAAAATGATATCAATCATGTCCCACACTCGATTCTGGCAATAGGAGCTCCTTTGATCGCTGATAGTGGACAAATTTTGACCCCAAGGGTAGGGTACTTATCTGGTATTGGAAAGAGTTATAAACAGAGGAGAAAATTCTGATGCTTTTGGTGAAATTCTAGGTCCACAACTTATTCGCAACTATTATGTTTCACGCGCTAGCTCTCGAAGGCACAAGGCCAGCAAGTGCCTGCAATACGAAGGGAAGTTAGTCAGGTTTTAGATTATGCATTTTCTCAAACTAGATTCTCAAAGGAATTTACCTCCTTGGTACCTTATCCGAAATACGGTATGTATTAAGACCATTAAAGAAGTTGGAAGTCTTATTCTAGCCTTTTGACCTGACTATTCAGTTTCAAACTTACAAATCAGTAGTGAAAAGACCTGTCTCATGGAATATTAGTAGGAAAAGTAGCAGAAACAGACATTTGAGGACTCATTATACTGGGCATTGCACAGTGCATATGTACACACACAAATGGACAACACACACATTTATGGAACCCTGTATATTGTTCATATAAATGAGTTCATGTAATCCGACAACCTCCCTAGGAAACAGGTTCATTATTATCTTCCCATCTTCAAGATGGGAATTGAAGACACAGAGTAGTTGAAAATTGATCCAGTATCACACAGATATGGACTAACAACTCCAGGCACTGAAAACCTTGAACCTATAACTCTTTACCCACTATGATAAACTGTCTTGGGTGTGTGAGATAACATGAGACAAGCCCTTCCATCAGTGCTGCATATGAAGCAGCAATCAATAAATGATGATTAGCATTAGTATGGCATTAGTTCAAGGCCCCAT
Organism: Peromyscus californicus insignis; assembly: GCF_007827085.1. Lineage (NCBI taxonomy): Eukaryota > Metazoa > Chordata > Mammalia > Rodentia > Cricetidae > Peromyscus > Peromyscus californicus. The sequence goes on from NW_026294551.1 coordinate 80,064,668, forward strand.
TGTTGGATGAAGTATCTTAAAATTTCTTCTAAAGGTTTAGAATTTTAAAAATGGTTCATTTTCATACCGTATAGACGACATATTCTACAACTGGTCTGATTCTTACATTCCCCCTTGAAACATACACTATTTATCTTTATGAAAACACTTGTCAATTTATTGCCCCAGAGAAAAGGAGTCCCGTTCATACATGTTTCCAAATCGTAGTGAGCAAGATGAGAGTGGAATATGCCGATAATGTCAATCAATCATCTTTAGCATCATCTCATTGGCTAACACCCTCTGAAAAGGAAAGACCTGGCAATCTCAACTCCTGCATAAAGAGTTCTAGGTGGTCTCATACAGTAGACTTCTGTGTGTTTCCTGGATGTGTAGAAATACAGGCTGTTGTGTTAACCAGTGTTCATTCAACTCTGGACTCTGTTACCTACTACACCATGGTATTTCACCCTCCAAATCTCACAATCTCTTTATCCCCATGGGGAGGCAAGAGGCATAAACACTAAAGAAGTCGTCTAGGGGAAGCTCTTAGAACCTAGAAAAGTCTCAACAAAGCTTCACTGCCACTCTGTTCTGACTGCCACCAAGGCATGATTGGAAAGGGATTACTTAGACTCTTGCTGTAATTCTAGTCTCACATCACAACATTGCTTTGTAGGTCCCTGCTTCTCCAAAAAGCAACAGAACTTAGGCTTGGATCCCACTTCAAAAATTTATTTTCTCGCTAAAAAGTTATTTTCTAAAATTCCACAAATCAAGAATTATACAGGGAACAGAATGGAACAACATAAGCAGTGTCTTAAAAACAGAACCACAGAGCCAGCCAGTGAATCGGCTGTCTTTTAAATCACACATGCCAGGGCCAGGTCTGATGCTGGCAAAGCTTAACATCCATTACAATGGAGAACATGGAAGTGCACACAGGGACCCATAAAACCCAGCAGCCTGTGAAATGGTGCCAGCCACTGTGCGAGAGCCAGAGAGAAACAGCGCATGCAAGATTCTCTTGTGCGTTTACTGAAAAGTAAGTGTACTAGGTGTTAATTAAGGTGTGTGGTTTGATTTTTGAGGTAGCTGTGTGGAAGAAGGAATCTTTCAAGGAAGTCTCTCTGATAGACTATGTTCGCAATTGTAGCTTTTCTGAAAGTGAAATTCTCTCAAACCAACGCACCTCCCTGTGCTTTCTCTGCTCTCTAGCTCTTGCTGGACTGGGAGCCTGAGGGCAGGAGAGAGACTGTGATGGTTCCTATATCACTGTCACAATAATATCAGAGAGTGCTTTCATCACTGGAGTTTCACCCACTTCACTTGCTGTTAGGGATGGATGATCATTCCACTTGTCCAGAGCAGAAACAGGGGGAAATGGAGGCACCAGTTTCATAGAGCAGTAGAGCTCATACAACGTCTTTTCATCCTCTGGTTTCAAATATGACCTATGTGTCACCCTGAAAGTGAATGACATCCCCTAAAGCATCTGCTGTGTAAGGGAGCCTGGCGTGAATTTCCGTGGTGGCTTGGTAAAGCAGGAGTATAAGGGAGTACTCTACGGCAGCTGATCTATTGGCATGACAAGTACCCAAGTGGTGCGAAGATTTCGTCCACCTCTCCTGTCTGGAAGGTCAGACTGCAGTGAGTCATAGGCCGTGCAGCTTATCACTCTGGCCTGCACAGCCAGCCTTTCCATTCCTGCTTGTTTCTCATGGAACAAAGTCTAGTTGGTGCCTTTTTACCTCTTTCCTTCTGTTACCCGAGAATGGAATCAGCTGTTGAAACACCTTCAGTTTTTAGAGGCACATAGTTGTCTCCTCTGGAGGATTGAGTACGAGTACTGAATGGGAGGAAGGCAAACTAGTAGTCTAGCTATTTCCTTTTCTATTACTCACTCATCCACCAAACATTAACTGGGCTTCTGCTATTAATAACAATACTGTTTAGCTCCAAGGACTTGGTAATGCCCAGTAGGTAAAAAGAGGCGTTTCTATCCTCCTGGAACTTAATATCACTAGGGGTAAAAATTAAACAAGAGAAGACTGTAAGAGTGATAAGCATTATGGAAACAATGGACAGGGGAGGGGACAGTATTTTTGATGCCTGGATCTGAGAAGGCAACATCTGCAATGAAACCTGGTGGCATGAGAGGCATTCGTTTACAGGGCAAGTCTAGGGAAAAGTGTTCCAGGCAGAGGAAAGAGGTCTGAATGCACAGGTCCTGTGGAGGGACAGGCTGATCAGTGTAACTGATTTACTATGAACAGAGACTAGAGAGCAGCTCAGCTCTGGAGTTGTAAGGAGTTTTTATGCTCTGGTGGCGAGATTTAATTCTAGCTGCCCCCAGGATGCTGGTGCAGTACCCAGCTCTCCCTTTCTCAAATGTATTTCCTCCCCCTTTCTATTGCTAGTTCTGTGGCTTCTAGATTAGCTCCCTACCCCAGCTGTACAGCCTCCAAGTTTTTAATGCCATAGATCACGTGGACTGCATAATTCTGACCACAGGCAGCTAATGGTCTCCACATCTACAGGAAAGGGTCACAGAAGCCTGAGTCCTAGAGACCAAACTCTAAGTTAGTGGATATGATTGGAAACAGGAGATGGTGGTATCACCTTGGTTCTGCCTGGAAAAGGGCTCTTTACAAACCCGAGTGGTTCTGCACCATCGCTGTGCACTCTAACCTGGAAGCCCACTGGTTAAAAACGGCCTCATCAAGGCAAATGCAGAGAGTATGGGCTCTGTGATGAATGAAAGCTGGCTTCAGTTAGCCTCCTTGAGTCTCACCTTCCTTGCCCGTAATTACAGCTATAACACCACCAAACACATAGGCTTACAATAATATATAAAGTATTCCATAGTCATGCTTAGTAGTTGAGAAGATTTAAATCAGCCTCCACCATTACTAATTTTATTCTACACCATCCTAAAACACTCATTATTTTTACAAACATTAATTTCTTTCAAAATCCTACAGTAAGCATTTGTAAAGAGACCTGAAATAATGCAAGCATTGACTAGTATCTTTTGTGTTATAGGCTCTCCATATAGGTAAGTCATTTATAAACAGTAGGTAGTAAGGGCATAGGTGAGTTGCCAGGGCTGCCTATTCATCAATGTGAGGAAGTTCTACTCAACAACATCACCATCTGCAATAGCTCTCATGAATTATGAGCCTATATGTCCTGGGCCTGCAGACTTGGGCCAAGAACTTCTGAGATAAACAGAAGGAGGGTTCCTGGAACTACTGGTAGACACAACTCTAGCCCCGAGACCCAGGACTCAAAGGTCAGTTGCAATTTGCAACTTCAGACCAGCAAGCAATGGGATAGCTAGAGAGAAAAGAGCACGCCTTCCTGCTGGCGGGTCTTACCTCCTCCCTCCTGGGTGCAGCAAGATTCACACCAAGGCAGATGTCAGCACTCTGTCATTCTTATTCTGCTGGGTTATCAGGAAGCAAGACCGGACTTCTATCACCCCCAGCTATGCCATCAAAAAAGAGTGGCAGGGAGAACTTCCTTTTTAAGTCTCTGGTTGGGTCACATCAGCCCCAATCTCTTCTACAAATTCAGCCTTCAATTTTATACACCTGAGCACAATTCCTCCTTCCTGATTTCCTTCGCTCACTCCTGGCCTGCTGCAGAAACTAGCTTGTCCCACCCTCCTTCATCCACTCTAGGCTCCCTGCCAATTCCTGTACCTCCTCCCTCCTCTCCCTTCTAGACTCCTGGCAGAACTGGCCCAACCAGTTCAGGTGCCTCAGAGAGTCTGCCTAGGCACTGTTAGCTGATACTTGGTTGGCCTTGGTCCCCACCAGCCTGCATAGGCTACTGCAATTGATTTTTAGAGAGCACTTTGGATTGGACTGAGGACTTGAAACTTTGGCCAGACCATGGAAAAGTGAAGCCTTTACAATTTCTAGGGCTGGTTTAGACAATTGTGAGTATGTCAAGGCTAGATACTAGGATTTGGGGACTTTAAACCAGCAGCTGCACACAGGTGGGCTTCATTCCAGGCTAAGGGGGCTCTGCCTGTAGTATCAAGCTGAGCCATATTTGCACCCTGACTTTCAGATTCTCTCTCTCTCTCTCTCTCTCTCTCTCTCTCTCTCTCTCTCTCTCTCTCTCTCTCTCTCTCTTGGTTTTTCGAGACAGGGTTTCTCTGTGTAGCTTTGAGCCTTTCCTGGAACTCACTCTGTAGCCCAGGCTGGCCTCGAACTCAGAGAGATCTGCCTGCCTCTGCCTCCCGAGTGCTGAGATTAAAGGCGTGTGCCACCACCGGCCCAGTTCAGATTATTCTCAGCAAGGACCATGAGCAACAAGTGTGCCCACCAAATCTAACAAGGCTCTATATTAAATCTCCTGACAATGACGAGGACACGAGATAGGAAAGGCCACTAAATGCTCATCATATCTGTTACTACACTGCAGTTAATCACCCCAATTAATGGTGGGTCCATGGAATCCATGGGTGGTCTTGCAGATAAAGAAGTGAATTACTCTTAAAAAAATAGTACTTACCATTCAGTCTCCAAATCTAAGATTTTGTTTCCCTACTTTGAAGATAGAAATTAGTATTATCCCTTTCTTGATCAGAGATTACCAGATTTTAGGATTCCTGAGGATTATCTGGGGACATTTAAAATATAGATTTCTGCAGAGTCCAGGACTATGCATTAAAAAAAAAATTCCCTTCACTCTGCCCATGGTGTTCTTGCTGCTTAACATTTCTTGGTTCTTAAGTCAAAATTAGGGGGTCAGGACCTATTTTCCCATTGTTTCCAACTTACAAGAAATTTCCAGCTGACTCTAGTACTTTAATTCTTCTCTCACCTCACAAATGAACTTGGGTAGGCACTCCTCTCACAGATACTAAAACTGTACATGGCCTTAGAAGTGATATCTTCAACAGCCATTGCACCAGCACAGAGGTTACCCTTGCTCCACCTGAGACTCAGGCCTCTAACTACTGCCACCTCCAGGTGACCGACAGGTTTCTTGGGCTGAACTATCTCGAAGCTTTGCTTTATCAGCTCATAGCTGAATGGTTTTTAAAGTACTAACCTTGAGGAATAATGACAACACACTTATTACAGGGCTGTTAATAGTAAAAATATTTTTAATAGTAAAAGTACTTTATCATCATCATCATTATTGTTTATTTGGGAGACCCGGGCCAAGCGCCCATTTTCACTTCTGGAATACATGAGGGTCCCAGAATATTGGTTTTGCTGGATATATGTTTTTTTTATCTCTATGGTCAGTGTTGTTAGCTAGCCCACATTTTCCTTCATGTTTTCATTTTCCTGTCTTGGATCAAAGATCAATGTATGTTGAGAACTATGTTAGCTGTGGGGAAACAATGGTGAATAAATAAGGCTATATTCCCCTGCTCTCAGGGATCATATAGTATGGAAGATACTGTTCTGATAATCACACAATAGTTATGACAGTGTGGATTTAACAAATGTTAAGAAAGGGAAGTCTCTGGTGCTGTGAAATCATGTTTCTAAGGATTTGACCTGGTCAAAGGGTGAGATTGGAACTAGAATGGAGTTCACTTTGCGTGGCAGTGGTCATGAGTCAACCATTCCAGAATAATGCCATGTACTATGTGCTGTGATCAGTTTTGCTGCAACAAGTAATCTTCAAACCTACATGGCTTCTGCCACAAAGATTTTACCACAAGCGTGCTGTGAGTTGACCGGAGCTCTTCTGCTGAAGAGATAGCTTCTATATGGGACACATTGGTGTCATGGAGCAGGAAAGAAGGGCCTCATGGAAACTTGCCTTACTTCTGAAGATCTGCTTAGATGTGGCCTCCTGCTGTTTGCTTTCATTTGTTTGATTAAAATTCAAGGGAAATGGGCTAGAGATGCAGGGTCCTGCCAGCAGGGTGAGCCACATGGTAGTGGGAAGAAGTAAATAACTATAAAAACAATAGAATTTGCTAGATTAAGGGTCTGGGGTAGAAAGCTATGGCAAAAACACCTGGGGACTTGCAGGACTAGAGCTGAAAGAAGCTGAGAGTAAAACTGAGGTGGAGAGTGGGACCAAGCCATGGGAGGGATGCTGTCCTTCTACTCTGACCTTGTGAAAAACCTGATTTTCGTCCATATCACTTATCCTTTTCATGATTAAATGAATGACTCTCAAGTTTCTGAAGGGATATCTGTTCATTACAGAAAATTTAGAAATGAGTATTAACAAAAAGGAAAAATATAAGCTGTTCTTAACTTTATAATACAGAATGAGCTATCACTGACAGATTGTAGAGACTCTATAGTTAGACTTTTAGGAAATTCTTAATAAAATATATTTTAATATACTACTTTTATTACTTTTTAGAGAATTTCATACACTGTATCTTGATCACATTATGCCCTTCTCGCTCCTCCAAGATCCTCCCTTCATTCCCCTTTGTGTATTTTTTTTTCAAAGAGACACTCTCTCAGCAACTTTCTTGATTCTCTGGCTCTTAAAATCTTTCTGCTATTTCTTCTGTTATATTCCCTAGTCTTAAGTGTAGGGGACGTGTTGTAAATATATTAATTGTGATCAATGGTAAGATGATGTCTGCATTTTGACCAGTTGTGGTTTTCTGAAATGGTCTCTGTAGTAAGGAGATGTTTCTTTGATGAATGGTGAGAGTTACATTTACCTGTGGGCAGAAGGGTAGGTATTCAGAATGCAGTGAGAAATTATACTTTATTAGGATGCTGGCCTTGGCAGTAGTTCTCACTTAGGTTCCATGGCCTCACCAGCCATAGGTAACTGGGTAGATTGGCAGTGCTATCCATGAATTCCCATCTATTGAGAGGTTCTTAAGTCCAATTAGGTAACTGGTGGTTACCCTGAGGATATAAGTGTCACTATTTCTCCCTTCAGAAGATATCTTTCTATCTTTTGATGCTGGTCATTGTTGTGGTTCATTGGCATAGAACTGCTGATACTTTTCTCTGTTGGTAGCTTGCCTGGCTACTTCTGAAACAATTAGAACTAGTCATCAATGAAGCAGCTTCCAGATCAGATCCAGACTGATTTCTCCAAATCCTGTGTCCACAGTATGTTTATGTCTTCAGCAATAGGGTCTTATGCTCTTTACTCAAAGGCTCCAATGACAATGGCAATAGCCTAGATTGTTCTGGGGGTCTTGTGGACTCTCCTGACCAACAACCCAAGAGATTTCACATGCCCAGCACTCATGTTTTGTTAAAGTCTACTTGGGGGGGGCATTATCACCCCAATTGACATAACTTCAATTAAACTATATAAATGTGTGTATTTATACATACACATATAAACATATATATATATATATATATATATAAAAAATGTAATTTTAAGTAAATATGATATAATATAGTTCCCAGGGCTTTTTCAAACATCCTTGTTGTGGAATAATCTTTTTGCACACTTTGAAGATTTGTCAGCAGGATTGGTTTAATAAAAAGCTGAATGGCCAAAAGCTAAGCAGGATTTTCATGGCAGAGAGAATGCTGGGAAGAAGATGGGTGGAGTCACAAGGAGATGCCATGAGATGCAGAGTGAGCAGGATGGGTAGTACATAGATGAGGTAAATGAGCCTTGGGGCAGCACATAGATGAATAGAAATGGGTTACTTTAAGTCATAAAAGCTAGCTAAAAACAAGCTTAAGCTATCAGCTGAGCTTTCTTAATAAGAGGTTTCTGTGTAGTTATTTGGGAGCTGGCAGGACAGGAAAGTCAGACTACACATCCTAGTATTATTTATCCATTTCCTTCCCTATGTGTTGTCGTTCCTCTTCTTTCTCTACTTAGGTCTCCCTGACCTGTTTTTCTCATCTTAAGCTGGATTACATTTTTATCAGTGTTGTGTGTTCAAGCTCTAGTCTCCCAACAATTTAGTCATACAGTTGTTGCATAACTTACCCAGTTCTAGGTTATTTTAACATTTAGTTTTTTAATTTTCCCCCATTTTATAGAAGTTCTACAACAAGTCCTTTATATTTAGTAGCATTCACATAATTTCCTAGATGGGTATTTTTGTCTGCAAATATATGACAGATATTGCCATCGGCACATGTTTGTGATTTTCTCTCAAGAAAAGTAGCTAATTATGTTTGACTCCAGTACATGGTTTGCCAGCTCTGATTACACATATTTCATGTTGTCAACTTTATTATTTTATCGATGGAAATATTATTATTTTTGTATTTGATAACTAAAGCTATATTTCATCATTTGTCAATATTCCTCTGTGGTTTTATCAGGTAAAGAATCACCCGTTTTAAACTAATCTTTCGCAGCAGGTGCTGACTACTTTGTCCATTCAGAGTCAATGCAACATTATTGTCCTTGATTTCTGCAAGAAGTCGATGAGGATGTGGACAGAGAGGTCCATATATGAGGTGGGATGACATGGTTCACACCACTTCATGTCCCTGTAGGGAGAGGATGTACTCTTAGGACTTATGTGTCCCTCTATCAGTAGTGAGCACTCACTCTGTACTCTGTATGTATTATAGCCCAAAAAAGTGCCAAAAGGTATGATACATTGGGACAACAGATGGGTGATTTTTGAGTTGTTGGATGACTCAGTTGTGGAGATTTTCTGTGTGGATATATTAACAAGAGAATGGATATCAAGCATCATTATGAACGCTTCTTGGGGTCATGCTTTAGATTGTTCATCTAAGACTAATTTTCCACTTTACTAGCATAGGTTAGCAATGCAAACTTTTGATTTGACAGAAGCTGAGATACTTCACCTCTCTCTGATATTTTCTTTTCCTATCAAGCCAGAGTCTAAAAACTTCTGACCATTTTAAATGTGTCATGATTCCAGTTAATTTTTCTCAAGGAACTGTTCTTGTTTTGAAGTTCTCTGTTGTTGTGGGTTATGACATTGTCTTGTCAAGCTATTCTGACAGTGTACTCTGTGCCCACATCCTCATCTCTCATGTTGCAGGGAGGGAGCAAAAGCCTTGGAACACATAAAGACCATTAGCAGTACATTTGACTGCTCCAGTGGGGAATGCAGAGAAAAAAAAGCATCATCCCTTGTTGATGTGGTCTTGCTTTCTGGGACAGTAGCAACAGTGTTGGAAAGTCTTTCAAAGTGCCTGAAGGCCTCAGGTGGATTGGAGGCCTGATGATTTCTCTGTCTCAGCATTGTTCTAAATCTGGCCCCGTGTTACCTCTGGTTTGTCCTCACTTGTGTCTTTGCTCAGAAGAGGAAGGGACTGATGCTCAGAATGTTAAATATTCATCCCACTATGTTATACCTTCTACACTAAAGAAGTATGATTTTAGGGTTATTTTAATCATGGTGCTTACACAGCTACATTCAATGGCAGAAATAGTTCTGGGAGATGTTAGCTTGACGTTCTCAGTGTGGACTCAGTTAGGCTTTTGATCTTTATGCAGTTGAACACACATACAGCCCTCTCCTGCTCTGCAAATATTATCTATACCTTCAAACAAACAAATACTTATCTATTCCCAGTAACAGTGGGACTTTGGTTTTTAATCATTGTTTTCCCAATAAACCCAAGGTATACCCGAACAGGTGTTCTCTCCATGAATTACTTAATTAAAACCACTCCCCACAGGCCTTTGAAATACCAGAGGAAGAAAGTGAAGCACAGAGATTTAATTTTGTCTCACTTCTTTATTAAAATAGAAGGGAATTCAATCTGTCTTGCTTCCACTTAGGAGACTTCATGAGCAATCCATCTGCAGAGAATGATGACCTTTAACAGGGCAGGGCTTTGTTTCCAGAGTGTGTTAATAAGACCAGTTACATTAGGATGCCTAGGAAAGATAGTAAAAAATTAAGATTCCAGGCTTCACTCTGTACTTACTGACCTTTTGGGGGGTGAAGTGTGGGAGATGCACTTTGACAGACATTATAGATAATAGGTATCCTATAAGATATTGTCTTTTTAAAACTGTGTCAGATGAGAGTGTCTCTGCCACTAAACCTGCTCCACCTGTGAAGATGGAGACCAAGACCAAATGAGTTGGCATCAGTGTTCCAGGTGCCAGCATACCACTTTTCAGTGAATGGTTTAAAGAGTCAGCGAATAACTCAGATACCACAAAGTCAACTGTCAGTTCTTCAGGAGTCCTAAGAAACAAACTGGAGAAAAATGATTCCATAAGAAGGAGGCCTTTAGCCTCCTCATGTGAGGCCAGGCTAGAATGCTTTATTTTCTTTCTTATTACCAAGGTAGAGTTCCCCCCAATTACTCTCAGAAGTGTGTAAATTGTAGCACTGACTAGAATTTTATTGGAGCCTTCAAAAAACATCTTTCTGCTTTTCATGGTTAGATGGAAACAAGGTGGAGACCTGTCATTGACCTGACTCTCAATCTTTTCCTTCTTTGATGCTGGTATTAAAAGGCTCTTGAGAAGCAAGCTAGTCCACATCCTGTAGAATTTCTCACGATTGCTCTGGTGGGTCGTCAATGCCATGGCAAGGACATTTTTTTATTTAGATTTTCAATTCATTTTTCAGGTCTGTTTTAGTCCTCTTCTTTGTGTCTTTGGTGAAAACAGAGACAGATGACTCACTTCTTGAGTAAAATCTTATTTGCCTGAAAAAGTCCACAGACATTTGCATTTCTAGTAGCACATATTTTGAAAATCCAGGGTTACTCTCCAAACATACGGCATACTGGAACATCCTTAAAACGGAAGTTAAGTGGAAAGAAACAACCTTAATTTCTAAGGGAAGGTTGCACTTTTAGCTAGTAGTGAGTTAATGGGACACAGTGAGGTCTAGAAGGGTTCATCGTGGAGCTACTATTACTACTGGAAACCATTTGGGGTTTGTTCTACAGAAAACTGCCTTTCTTTTCATGACTTTCTTTACTTAGAGCATCCTAAAGTAATATTTACGTACATTGAGCATTTATTATGCTCCAAATAATTGTCTAGGTTCTGTGTATTTGGTATATGTATATGCAATGATGCTTCAATGATAATCATTGGATGTGGGCTGAGAACAGAAATTATCTCTGTCATTCAGGGGCTTGTTGGACTTACAAGCTCAGTAGGCCCATCCTGTTCTTTTGAGACAAGGTTTCTCCATGTAGCTGCCCTAGGTGTCCTGTAACTACCTCTGTAGACCAGGCTGACTTCGAAATCATAGAGCACCACCTGCCTCTGCCTCCAAAGTGCTGGGATTAAAGGTGTGGGCCACCACCACCTGACCCATCCTGTTCTTAATGGATCAGAAGCCCTGGGAGTTGGGCCCATCAATGTCTAACATAACAAACTCTATAGATGGGACTTCTTTCTGTCAAAGATTGAGAGGCACTGATTCAAAACTCTTTTAACTCTTCTTCAAATGGGATAATTTTAGGTATGAATGTCCTGTGTATATTTTAAGATTGGACAATATTACAACCTAGACATGGATTCAAGAAAATCCAACAACTAGAGGCCTAATAGGTTCGCAGTATACCTGAGTTCATGTAAAACAACCAGCTGTGACAACTCACTATTTTACAGTAGAGAAGTGTGAGGCTCAGAGGCTCTAAATGACTAATGTAAGATCATATAGTTGACAAGGGGCTTAATTCTGGATCTCTCATCACTAATACTCACAGGTCCTCACTCTGGTTTTACCAGGCTGTGTGCAGATCTTTCTAATAGAGTTTTAAGGAGAGAGAATAACATAGTCTCTTTCTGTAGTAGCATCATGCTTAGGTCCCATAGGACTTTGAAATTTGAGCAGTTCTCTGAAAAATCATCCATAACTGGTTTGGATGGTCTCACAAAGACTTCTAGATTGAGAAAAATCTTGATTTGATTATTATGGGGTCCTTCACTATTGTATAGCCCCTGAATCCTGTGTTATCATTATTCTTATCTAATAGCCAAAATATGTCATATTTCCTCAACTGGAGGAAACTAGTCTAGTATAAGAATATTCTTGAGAATTTATATATTCTCTCTCTCTCTTTCTCTCTCTCTCTCTCTCTCTCTCTCTCTCTCTATATATATATATATATATATATATATATACACACACATATATATATATATATGCTAAAGGCAGACTTATGCTTTTTTCAAAATTATAGTTGCAGTGAGAGCTATGTTTAGTTGGCCCCAAGCAACATAGGCACAGGCACTATTCATGCTTCATCCCTCAGGCATATCTGGCCATTTTGAATTTATAGTTACATTGATTGAAGCAATCAATGAGCAAGATGACAAGCAAAAGCAAGGTGTAGCAAAGCACACAAGAGGGCAATCTTCTAAAGTTTGGGAGTTTAATAGAGCTTTGGAAAAGATGTAATGTCTAAGATAGTGCCTGGAGATTTTAAAGACTCTACCAGTAGGGAGTGGGCAAGGAGAATCCTGCAGAGAAGACAGAACCTTGTAGGTGGTCTGGTGAGATCTAGGTTTTGTCACTGTGAACAATCTAGTTATACTTATGTGTGCTGTGTGTGTGTGTGTGTGTGTGTGTGTGTGTGTGTGTGTGTGTGTGTTACTGGAGATTGACCCCAGGGCTTTGTACATGCTAGGCAAGAACTTGACCCCTGAGTCCTTCCCTTGAGTTGCTTTCCCTCCACTATCCCTCCAACTCTCTCCTCCTCTTCCTTTCCTTCTTGACAGGCTCTCACTAAGTTGCCCAGTCTGAATTTGAACTTACTTTGTAGCCTAGACAGACGTTGAGCTTGAAAACTGCCTGCCCCAGCCTCCTGAGTAACTGGAAACACAGAAAAACAGAACCACACATGGCTTTAGTTCTGCTTTGCAAGGAATCAGATAAAGTTAGAAATGGAAAACTGTATGCTCCACACATTCAGAATGTTGACATCCTTGTTACTTTTATTTACCACAATCATCATTACCATCTCTTTGTTGCTTTATTATGATTGTTAATAATAGAATTTCAGGCAAAATAAATGAAATTATGCTCACAATAAAGAAGGAGACTTTTTTTTTTGTCTCAGATACATCTGGAATTCACTTTGATGGCATATAAAGGGTACCTTGATAAGCTGTGTTGGATGGCATTGTAAGAAATGGAAAACATCCTAAATGAGAAACGCTTCAAAAGAATGGCTTATTTTAGGTGAGTAGGAGATACTTTTCAGTTTTTGAGCACTGTTATTGATGGCAAGCTGTCTTGATATCTAAGCTGATATGGGATTCTTATCACCCAAACCACAAATGTTTACTATAGGTAGCTATGGACTAACTGTAGCTGTACTTGGGTCATATTCCTATCTACAAGCTTTTTTGCGCCAATGACCAATTTTTCATATTTCTCCTTTTAGTGACTCAAACAGTGCCTGGTTCATAACAAGAATTTATTGGGTATTTAATGGCCAAGCAAATGACAGAGACAGTGACTGTATTGTGTTAATGTGTGGTTTTCCCAATTGATATATTATCCCCTCATTTCTAAAAGTAATACTCTAATTAAACAACCTCCTGGCTAGAAATACTCCTATTGGAATGACAAAAAAATGCTACTCTATCATTGTTGTTGGTTTTCATGGCTAGCTGTAGACACATTCTGTTAGAAAACTCATGTGTGGGTGAGAAACAGCATTTATGGTTCAGGGTGGAGAGTTTGTTTTTCAGTCTGAACTTTCTGAACTTCTTGACCATGAAATCATCCTCCAAAGAGACATTGGCCCAACATCTTCATTTTTTCATCTGGGACAACTTGGAGCCACACACCAATATATCTTTGGTTCATTAAAACATCTTATTAATGGAGACCCTGTCTCAATAAAGAAAGAGCAACAACAACAAAAAAGATAAGCATGGTGGCACACATCTTTAATTTCAATAGGCTGAGGCAGGCGGCTGTGAGTTCAAAGCCAACTTGGTTTGCATAGAGTTCCAGGACAGCCAAGGCTACCTGAAGAGATGAGCCAGTGTCTACAAACAAATAAACAAACAAACAAAAACAAAACCCCAAACATCTTTTTATAATATAAAGATATTGTCCTCTGTTTTTTTACTTTTCTGCTATTCTTGATTTCTGCATTTAGCTATTTATTTTTCCTAAAATTTCACAGATTATCTAAAATATTAAGCTTTTTTCAGTCTCTCACCTAGAAACAGAAATGTGTTCTCTGTAGTGACCTCTTTTTATATACAGTCTAGGGCAAATTTATGTCTCCTTCTAACTTCCCATTTAGATTTGTCTCTTTAGCCAAAATGGTCTATTTAAGTTGTAATGATCACTCACATGTCGGAATTCTGGCAACCTAGCTCAAAATGACAGATGCAGAAGAATCCAGTGGAGGAGGGCACCGTGAAGATCCAGGCTTTCAACAGTAAACAAACATTCGCTTCGCTGCTTTCTTGCTCACATTTCCAAGATGAATGTATTTAAATACACAAGATAAAAGCTGTTTGCAGGCAGCTGTTCATTTATGAGGCTTCTGGCATCAGCCACCTAGGCTTGATTTTTTTGAAAATCAGATGATTGATGCTTTATTTAATCTTAGGTTTTCATCTTCATGGTATGAATGCTTGTTTCTAACTGGATCTTAAAACAGGCTGCAGGCTGAGAGATTTGAAGGACACTGAACAGTTTCAACATTGGATTTTTTTTTTACACTGATCAATTAACAAGTCTAGAATTAGATATATAGCCTCATCATAAAGGAATTTGTCTTTAAGAACCTTCTATAAGATTAGAATAGCATACCAAGTTTACCATGAGTCATCAATTACTGAAATATGAGTTCATTTGCCAGGAAATTAGTTTTACCTTGAAAATATGAAAATTCATAAATGATCAGACATGTATGTTTTGATATGTGCAAGTTTGGAACATATACTAAATATATAGGGAATAAAGTAGTCAATATGAGACTTTTGTGGGAATAATAGGTCATAGCAGGGCAGCTATAAGGAAACATATTTTTCTTATTTTGCGCAGAGAAAGATTTCACAAGGAAAACGAACATTCTTCTGTTCTCTTTTTCATCAATTAATTCATGAGTTATTCATATGTACATGACCTGTGGATAAGGGGAGGGAAGAAGAAAGGAAGAGATACACACTCCCTGTATGAATGTAGGACACAGAAACAGATGAAACATGTAACTAAAGAGTTAAAGTAGAATAGAGCCTAGTATAGTCTATAATAGAGGAGTATGTTGATAGGGAAGTGGGAGCAGGAAGGAGAAAGACATGAAAGACTCAATAGTGCCACCTTTCTAACTCTATCTTCAACCTAAACTGAGAGACAAATTGCCCTTAAACCGTCTTTTGGATTGAACATAATTAGATACTTCTGTCCCAGTTGCAGAGAAGTAGCGTCTAAAATGCAAAAACATCTCAGCTCATCTTTTCTGTGCAACCGCCATTGCTGATTCCCTTTAGCTAGGACTCTGGAAAAAATATACCTGCTATCTCTGTATTTTCTCAGATTTAAACCTATGTAGAGAAAACTACATTTGTGATTTTTTTGTAATAGCCACAAATACAAACAATACAACTGTAATGAAAATAACCAGAGTACTATAGAATTCAGTACTATAAAATCCACAAATTTTAGATGGAAACAGCTAATTTCCACCATCCTTGGCTAAATTTTATTGAATGACACTATTTTCTGAAAGAAAAAAAAAATCCCTCCATCCATCTCATCTGAACCTGTGTAGTAGTGTGAGCAGTTTGTCAAATTGGATGAATCCGGAGGCTGTGTTGATTTGAGAGGTGATCTGAATCACAGTCTGTCCTCTGCCAAGAGGATACTTGTAGCAATGAGGTCTCAACATCTCAGATGGAAAAAGAACCAACATTAAGTGAGGGTAAACAATGAAGAGCCCATCTAAAATACATAACCCGAGCAAATCAAATTTGCAAGTGGGACCTAAGAACTATGTCCCTTTTGGAAATTAGTAAATTCTACTAGCTTCTGTAAGATTCTTGGCTATAGCCAGCACAGCAAGAGTTGGCTTGACTCCCAGACACAAAGCAGAGTCCATCTGTTCGGTCACTAAGCCAGGTAGGTACTTGGAGAATAGGTTGTATGTATGGGACAGGTTCCAGTAAGGTGTGGGTTGTCTCAAAAATATTAACAATGTGTTGTGTCAGTCCTGAATTTAATAAGTGAGTCAAGGACTACACTGTGGTTTCCTTCTCTAAGATTTTGGTCCATATACATCAATGGTTTAAAGGGCTATTCCCTGTTGGAAGACCAAAGAATTTAGTTTAGCAACGTGCTTAGCTTTGAGTGGAGTTTTAAATAAATATTTACCTAATAATGATAACACTAGTGCTTTTAAAAATATTTCTGTACATTAAATGGCATGCCAAGAACTTTCCTTTTTCTCTGTTCCTCTACTTTTCTTCCTTTCTTTAAACAAATGTTTACTGAGCTTTCTCTGTAGGCCCAATATTTCTTTAAGAGTTCAAGGTTAAATGGTGAGCAAGTGACATCATGCTCCTTCGATTCAAGTTAAAGATATAATAATAACTGCAAATGCATAAACAATGCATATTCAGATAATGGTAGGTATGAAAAGATAAATAAAATACGATGTTATGATAGTGATGGGGAAAGTAGGGCTATTTTTTGTTGGAAAATTTCTCAATGGGATAGATGCTTAAAATCAGACCTCAGTGGATAAGAACCATCTTTCCTTCTCATAGAGAGATCTGTGGGAAGAGTTTCTCTGGAAGATGAGCATTTTAATACATGTTCCAAATCAACCAGATTTGAATATGGAGTAAAAGAGAGCATCTCTGAGAAAATGCAGAGTGGAAGATACACATGGGAGGCTGAGGGGATACAGGACCATGCGGGGTCCACATAGTCTACCAGTAACAGGCCTTTCATGCATTATTTTCAATCAGTAAAATGACCTATGATATAGATGCTGCTGGTTTCTCTATCTATAGTGATGGACTGTTAGACCTAGGTTAAATATCATGGCAAAGTCACATTGTTAACAAGTCCAGTGTCCAGATTTGGAGCCACCTGGCCCCAGATTTTGCCCCAGTAATCTCAACAAAAGTCTAGACATTATCAACAACAGCTTAAAATGATCCCTTTTCAAACCTCCGACCATTCATCAATCCATGTTATCATCCCCAACAAAGAACAATGGATGCCAGCTGTGGTCTGGAAGTCAGAGTCAAACAGAGCTGGTATAAAATCTGGAAAAAATCTTTAATTTCTCTTTGTTTCAGTTTTCTCATCAATAAAATGAGACTAATAGTAGTGTTTTCTTCCAATTTCTTAAAGTATTAACAGAATTAAGTAGAATTGTATCTATCGATGGCAAATGATCAATGAATTCTTAATTGAAAACCCACGCTCCACACACACACCACGTGTGTCCTTTTCTTTCTGTCCTCTTTCCACTGTTGCCTAGGTTTGGGCCATCTACTATGACCACCTAGATATCCCGAGTAAGGCTTTGAAGATAGACTCAAAGAGTCTGCACTTGGGCCTAGTACTCTGTGAGTCTGATGGAACCAGAGTTCAGGTCACTCAACTAGACCATAAGCTGAGATATAAGAAGACTCCGTGCCAGCTTTGTGATGCATAGCTACATTGGCTGTATTTGGGATGTTAGTATTAAATTTTACTGTGGATCTTTGATGATATTTTGATGGTATTACAGGCAGAGTTTGAATAGCTCATGAATCTTGATTCACTACTGCTTATGTTTATATTACACTACTTCACAATGTTCCCATGATTTTTATTGAAGTTCTCCTTTATCTTAAAATGCCTTAAACTACAGATATGGACCAAGCCTTAGATGTGCTTTGTTTTTGCCTATGGAAAAGTTTAATTTATAAACCAGGTACAATGAGAGATTAACAACAGTGAGTAACAGTAAAACAGACCTGTGACAAAAGGCAAAGGTTACTAAAATTTGTGAAATACTTATTTTCTACTTAACATTTGCAGATCACAGCTGACTATAGGGAGTTGAAATACAGAAGGAAATTGAATAAAGGAAGAATACTGAATGAACTGTAAATGGTATTTAAAGTAAAATGTATAATAACTCAGTGCACTATCATGACAAGGTCTAGTTTGAGTCACATGAATAGGTTCAGCTCTTAACAGTTAACTAAAAAAAATGTTGAAACATCAATTTAGGTTTTCCATAGACATTTCAAACTTAATATGGAAAAAGGCAAACTCATTATTTTTTTCTCCAAACCTGCTCCTTCAACAGGCTTATTTATTTGCCTTGCTGCCAAGACTGGGAAAGTTGGAGTGTTTCAATTTTCTTTTTTATTGTTCTCATGACTTATATTGGCAAAACACATTGATTTTTATCTTCAAAGCATTCACGATAGAACTTCTGGACACCTCTGCTGCCACTACCCTGAACTAAAGCATCATCGACTCTTGCCTGAGGTGTTACAAGAGCCACTTAACCGCTTTCTTCATTTCTACTCTTCCACCTCAAATTCATTTTCAACAAAGCAGACTGAGAATAGCGTCAGGCTATCTGTGGTAGGTTGCATGATGAGCTGCTAAATATGTGCATAACCTAATCCTGAGACTTAGGATGTTACCTTCTAAGGCAGAAGAAACTTTCAGACGTGATCAAATTAAAGATCTTGAGAAGAAGTGACTATCCTGGTTTACCCAGACACTACTGATACAAAATCACAACAGCCCTTGTAAGACGGATGCTGGAGGAGTCTCAGGCAGAGGAAAGGGAGATGAGCTGATGGAAACAGAGATTGGAGTGAGACGCTGTAAAGGTAGAGGTAGTAGCAACAAGCAAAGGAATACATGTGGTAAAAGGCAAGGACACAGAGGGTCTTTTCATACCTCCAGGATGAACCAGGCTTGTTTACCCCTTGACTATGCATCTTGACCCTGCAGTCCAGCAAAGCCAATTTGGGATTTTCAATTTTCAGAATTATAGGGGAACAGATTTGTGTTGGATGAAGCTGCCAACTTGTGTGAATTGTAACAAATGTGTAATAGCAGCACAAGGAAAGACCTCATCCTCATTCCCTTGCATCCTGAGTAAACCTCGACATCACCATGACCCCTTGTAATTAGTTTTTTTGAAACTCCCTTTGTAGCTCAGCTGTTGCAGCTGTGACCTGATCTACCATCACTCTACCAGTTGTTCTTTCTTTTCCAGCTACTTTGGCCATACATACGCTGCCTATTGACATCTGGGCATATTTCCTGTCCTTACCTTCATACACTTTGGATCTTCAATGCTGCTCTCTCTAGTAGCTACATGCTCGAAACTTTATTCCCTTAGATTCTCTTTGATTGCCACCTTCTCAGTGATGACTTTCCTGACCATCTAACCACAGATAAGAATTCATCTCCTCTCCTCCCTCCATTCCCTAATCGATTTGCCTGCCTTATTGGGTTCTGAAGAGTTTGTGTCATCTGATAAACTCTAGGTTTTATTAATTATGAGAAATTAATATTTATTTTGCTTTTCTTTGAGCATTGCTAGGTGTGTCTAACTACAATAAGCTCTGAACACAGTGGGTGATTAAAACATTTTGTTTATTGGAAGGCACTGCAGGTGAATGAGCTGTGAACCCAGTGTAGCATGAAGCATGATTTTCAAAGAGAGAGAGAGAGAGAGAGAGAGAGAGAGAGAGAGAGAGAGAGAGAGAGAGAGAGTTACATGTTATGGAATATTATTTTAAGATTTGTTACATTTGTTTATGCTGTGGAACATTTGTGTAATGATGCGAAGATGTGCTGTATTCTTTTATGTTGCATTTTGTTTAACTCTGTGAAGCTGTGTTACTGTGATGAACAGCCAATAGCAAGGCAGGAGAAAGGATAGGCGGGGATGGCGGGTAGAGAGAATAAATAGAAGGAGAAAAAGAAAGAGAAAAAAATCAAGGAGTGAGAGAAGGAAAAGGACGCAAGGGGTCAGCCACCCAGCTACACAACCAGCAACAGAGTAAGAAAGAAAGAAAGATGGACAGAAATAGAAAAAGGTAAAAGCCCAGAAGCAAAAGGTAGATGGGCTAATTTAAGTTAAGAAAAGCTGACTAGAAATAAGCCAAGCTAAGGCTGGACATTTGTAAGGAAGAAAAAAAAAGTCTCCGTGTGTGATTTATTTGGGAGCTGGTTAGTGGCCCCCCAAAGAGCAGAGTGTAAAGAGTCAAAACAACCAACTACAGCTACACTCCAAGGGGAGCTGAGGAAGTGGTCCTGGAAGTTTGAGAACAAGACAAGAAAGTGGCAGTCCTGCCAAGAGCAAGTCCTGATTTGACTTTCTGCCCACAGTCTATGTGGTGGAAGATGGACTAAAGCCTTACGTGGTGGGCCCAACCAGTAGGTGTCATCACATATAACTGTGCTACTGACCTCTTGACATCATATTAACAATACCCCCCTTCCTGAAAATGCTAAATAAGGGGTACCCAGAGGGATAAGTAAAATTTCTTCTCCATTATAAACAGTTGTTTTAAAGACTTACAAAAAGTCTCAAGAAAGTGATTTAGTAGGGAAGTCATAAATTTTCACTTTTTCTCAATGACAATGAGCTTGGCTTCCTTTTAAGTATCAGTATGTATTCTATGCAAATGAAGAGGTCCTTAGCAGTCATCTATCAGTGATGACATGATCTACTGTACTATATATATACATGTGGCACTGTAAAAATTTCCAGGAGAATTAATGTCCTTGGTTTGCAAACCAGGGAAAGGAATCAAAGAAAAAGCCTGGCTATAGCAGCTGTAGGGGGCTAGCAAATACAGAAGCATCTTGGTCCATTCTAACTGATACTAGGAGCTCAGAGGCTTCATTGAGAAGCAATAGGAGGAACTGTTTTGCTATGGAATTAGCAATGCTGAGTTTGAGCACAGGATATGTGTTCACAGTGAGTTAGAGAAAACATTGAAATATCAAAGTGGGCAAGATAACGTTTTGGAAAAGAAGAGCACTGGACATTTTTCCATCCCCTTCCTTACATTGTCTTCCCTGTCTAATTTTCTACTTTAGAAATCCAGAGGGTGAGGGAGATGGAGGTTAAAGGATGCAGCTGAAGCTGCGCAGTTAAGGTACAGAACATCAAGAAGTTGTAGGCTTAAGGCTTCTGTGGTTATTGTTAGGGATACTGCATATGCCACAGTGACAGACAGGCTTAGAATGCTCTGGGTGTGTGAAATCTTCCAGGGATGAATGAAGTCTCATTTTCTTCATCGTGATCTATTGTTTCTAAACACACGGGTTATTAATCAGAAAACTATCTCTCTTGTCATTGAACATGTGACACTTACTGATAAGAAGACATAACAGAAAGAAAAAATCAGTACCCAGGGAAGCCTCCGCCCCCTTTATTTCAGTTGTCAGTGTGTCCAGCCTTTTGGCATTGGGATAAGACATTTTCATCTACAATGTTCATGTTTGAGGCCACACAACTGAATTTTTAAAAACCTTGTAGAAAATACTATAATGTTTTAAGTAAGTTTGTGAGGTTTTTTATTTGTTTATTTGTTTGTTTTTTGGACCGAAATTGTATCTATTCTAGACTGCATGTGGCTTACAGGCTGCAGGTCCTACATGCCTGTTGTACTGTTCAATCTGCTATGTTCTTGAACTTGGCTTTGAATCAGCCTCTCCTGGTGACCTGCTGATCCTGTTAAAAATATGAGTTTGATGTGTAACAGATGAAGATTTTACAAAACACATGTTCAGAGAAGTGGGGGGTCTCAGCTTAAATGGAATCAACACAGGCTCCTGGCTTGGCTCAGATCAAAGGATTTAGGCTTAAGATCATCTGGAAGGTCATGTGACTTATGTGAGGATGTAACCCTACCTGCTTGCATCAACTTCTAGGTCTTTTGAGTTCCTTTGGCATGTGGAGTGGTCTTCTACAGCTACTCCTGTGATCTTCTGGGGTGAGGCCCTCCTGGCACTCACAAGTACTCACAGTATATTATCCTTCTTGCTGAAACATCTCTCTGTACTGAAATGATCTTGTGGCTAATCCTGGCAGCTGGTCCCATGTGGTGTTACTCTCGGTACTCACAGAGCTTCTCATGTTGATTGTCTTCCCGCAGCTTTTACCCCTGGTGGTGGAGATAATATCTGCCAGGTGACACCAGGTAGAACAGATGGCCCCCCCTTTTTTTTTATTTCTATTTCAAGTCAGGTCTTGTTGCTCTGATGTCATGTATGTCATAAGCCACTCCTCCTGAACAATAAAGTTCATTTACACGTTATTCCTAGATTTGGATCTACCCCCCAAAATTTTAATTTATATTGCAATTAAAATTCCATATGGCAAATTCTAAAATTGTATGGAAAGACACATTAAAATAAACAAATACTTCTTATATTTCAGGGTTTCCTACTGATTCTTTATGAGAGAAAATTACTGATAAAATTTCTGTTTTTTTTTTTCTTGTAGAACTGTAGATTGGATTGAACCCAGGGCCCTGACAATGCTCACAAGCTCTACATATAGGAATTGAACTATATCCCTATATCTTCAACACATACTCTCCTCTCTCTCTCTCTCTCTCTCTCTCTCTCTCTCTCTCTCTCTCTCTCTCTCACACACACACACACACACACACACACACACACACACACACACACACACATTTCTGTCTACATTTTTGCCTATCTCTATTTCTATATCTAAATATTATCTATCATCTGTCTATCACCTATGTCTATCTCTCTATCTCTCTATCTCTCTATCTCTCTATCTATCTCTCTACATCTATCTATCTATCTATCTATCTATCTATCTATCTATCTATCTCTCTATCTCTCTATCTCTCTATCTATCTCTCTATATCTATCTATCTATCTATCTATCTATCTATCTATCTATCTATCCATCTGTCCATTCATCCATCCATCTATCTATCTATCTATCTATCTATCTATCTATCTATCTATCTATCATCTATCTATCTATATCTATCTGTCATCTACATACTAATTTTTTGCAATTCTCACAATAGGTGTGACACTTCACAGACTACTCTACAAACAGCTTTTATTTATTATATTATTTTATGTGTATGAGTGTCTTGCCTGCATGTGTGTATGTGCACCACATGCATGCCTGGTGCCTACTGAGGTGAGAAGAAGGTGTAAGATCTCCTGGGCCTGGAGTTACAGATGGTTGTAGCCATCACTTGGGTTCCAGGAACTGACTCTACAAGAACAACAAGTAGTCTTAAGTGCTGAGCTGTCTCAAGCCTCAGCTCTTAATTTTCCTTTTTCTTTTTAATGTTTCTTAACAATATATCTTGTAGCCAGTGTCACAAAAGTGTACATCTAAATGTACCATGGTTTACTTCATCAGGCCTTTACAGAAGGACACTTGAGTTACTCCTAGTATCACTACTTTTGCTAATACAAGCCTTAATATAACCGGCAGCCTTGTATTTGGTACACTTCTGAATGGATTTAATATTTTAAGAACTCCTTCTCCTTCTCACAATCCCTAGCAATTTTTTGCTGTCTTATTTTGCTTTATTTCTTTCATGCCATTTAATGTTTTCTGATATCACTCATTTAGAGTTACTCAAATATAATTTCTTCCAAATGGGAATGTCATAGGAAGACAGTATCATCTTATTCATCTCTGTAATACCAATATGGAGAAGAGTGCAGAACACACAATAGGTACTTACTAAATATTTGTTGATACGTTTCATAAACGACCCTCTGTCTTCCTGGTAGAGCAACCTTTGCTCAATGCAGCTGAGGATTGTAACACACATTAGTTTAATCAGAATTTCACAAGCAGATGTCTAGAGAAAAGACAGATCATTTTGACATTTTGGGATCAGTGCCTTATTACTGTCACCAGGAGCCAAGTTCTGTCCTCTTCAGAAAGGCTTCATTTTATAGACAGTCCCATGAGCAGTGGTGGCCACATAGTTTGCAAGTCTTGCTCCCAGTTGTGATAACATTCAGAGGAAGATGGTGGCTAATAGAGATCTCTGTGTTTCTTTTCTAGGGATAGTGAGTTCTTTTGCAGAAGTCCCCAGAATACTGTTTTCTCATGTACAATAGCTGGGTGTGTGACCTGTATATGTCAGATCAGTTGTTAACAGGGATCATAGCATTTTTTGGCCTGGCTTAGAACAAATTCCTTGAATTGAATCAATGTTGTGGAATCATAAGTAATGGCCAACTAACATTCAAGGCACTAATCTTGGGTTTCTGAGTTCTAATCCTGACAACGGGCAAAGTAGAGGTTTCAATGAAGCCCTGAAAAGGAGATAAAGAGTTGGAACCCCTGGGGCTGTAAGGGACTGCAACCAATGGCCATTTTCAGTGTTGTGGGAAGAGATCCATAATTTTTGACTATTCTGGGGATAATTTTACATGCTAATAATGGGTTTAGATCGAAATGTGACTAACAGTAGTGATTTGTTCCATGGTAATGCATATGTTTTGGTTGGAATAGTATCTAACAGATGCCAGAGGCTAGAGAAAAGAAGACTTCTGGGAAACTATACAAGCTTGGGATCCTCTCAAGTCAAGGTAGGCAATGAAAATGTGAGGTCCCATTGATTCTGCCTTCAGAATTGTTCAGAATGAAATTAAGCTCTCTGGCTCAACTCTTAATAATTTAGTTAACATCCATGTCTTGCTACTGTCCAGTGCTTTGGTCTTCTCTGTTGTCTCCTATCTCCACGTAGCAATAAAAGAACTTAAAATGAAAATACTGATGTCATTATTACATGACTTTTCTCTCCATGTGATAGGTTTCGGTTTCTATGACAAATACCAGAGATACACTAACTTAGAGGAATGGTTTATTTTGGCCCATGGTTTTAGAGATCTCAGTCTATGGTTGGCTGGCTCTGTTGCTAACAGGCTTGTGAGAAGACAGTGCATCATGGTGGAATGCAATGCAGAGACAGGTACTTACTCATGGTAGCTAGGGAGTAAGGAGAACAAGAGGAAAGATCCATAACTATTAAGACCCATAATGGGTCTCAATAACCCATTCAATAGGAAGCTATCAACAACCTAACATCCAATTGCTAGTCCCCCCTCTTAAAGGTTTTGACACCTTTGGTAGTACTATATGATGATGACCAAGTGTTGGTGGGGGCAGTGTTGGGGTTCAGCCCCAACCTATTGAAAGGTCCCTTAAAGGGGGAGTGAGGAATTTAAGAAATACCAGGAAATATAGAAGTAGACAAAGAAAAAAGATAGAGACACAGGATAGCTTCAGGAGGGCCCTGGGTCAATACCCAGCAACCTCGAATTTATTTCTAATAGGCTTTTTATACACTAGCAAGGGAAGGGGCAAAAGTCCTCCCCCTTTCAAGATCAAAGCACAGCATACAACCCAGTGTAGATCCTTCAAAATACCTGGTAACCATGCCCCACGGAAAAGCATCTTGTGATTAGGCCTTGAAGTAAAAAATACCTGGTAACCATGCCCTTGCACCATATTATGCAGCCTTGGAGAGCAACATCAACTCTGACCCTCTGACTTTGTGTCAAAACACAAGTTGGAATCTTTGTGGGCTCCCACAATCAAGTCTTTAACACATGAGCCTTTGGGGTCACTTGCCCAAGTTATAACATTTTGCTAAAGTAGAGTATAGCCTTGTTACCTTCATGCCTATGACCACTCTCCATGTCATGGTATCCAAATCCTCCTTTATCCTTCTTTCTCCTTAAACATGCCAAACTATAACCATGAAGTCTTTGAACTTGACCTCAAGTTTGTCACAAGACTGTATCCTTTGCATTAGTAACCCCATGTTATATCTTCCAAAGATTTTCCCTAAGCAGTACAGCTAACATAAACAACCCATGTACATTAACTAATATTTTATTTTAAAGTCTTCACATTTTACTTTATATAGAAGGATGCTTCATTCAACTTAAGTGCTTAATTAATATTTGTTGAGTGCCATATTCCATTATTTTTCTTGTGTGTATGTGTGTGGTGTACATAAATGTATGCGCACACACATGTGCGTGTGCGTGTGCATGTGCGTGTGCATGTGCGTGTGTGTGTGTGTGTGTGTGTGTTGTAACAAACTTGATATCTGGAGTCTTCCTTGATCATTTCTCATTTTATTCTTTGAGGAAGGATCTCTCACTTAAAGCAAGAGTATACCCATATGAGCAGTCTAGCTTGTCAGCTTGCTTTGAAGATCAGAGTCTCCACTTTCAGAGGACTGATATTACATGGAACCACCTTACCCACCCGAAACTCATGTGTGTTTTGGGGAGCTAAACTCCAGTCCTTGTGCTTGCACAGCAAACACTTTATCCAATGAGATATTTCCCAGACCCCTAAATTCTATTGGTTCAGCCTTTCATTTTTGCGTAGGAGGCTTGCAACATATGTTGTAGTTGAAGACCCAGAACTAAAATGACTTCACAGCAGGCTTGGATAGTGTGAGGGCATAAAAGTGAGTGGGTATCAGCTTTCATCAAATCTATGCAGTGCTGTTGTGTGGAAGAAGGGCTCAGAGGTTAAGTCACGTTACATTAGCAGGACCAGAAGGTGGGAATTAGAAGACTTGACACAAATGCACACAGCCACAAAAATGAGAATCCCCAGATTAAGGGATCAATTTCTCCTTCTTCTAAAAGCAGTGATTCTCACTGAGAGGCATTCTAAGATAGGCTGTTAAATAAAGGGCCAGGAAAGAGAGGTCAGTGGAAGGGAGAAGGAAAAGACACTGTTTTATGGAATCAGAGAAGAGATTTCTGAGGGCAGATACAATGCTGGAGCAGATGTGAATGAGGGGAAAGGATCGAGAAAGAGAAACTTTTAGTATTTATTACTTTGAACATTTTATTTTTGTCTCATTTGTGCTGTCTGGTGGAAAATGGAATTTCTCAATATATTTGAGTATTGACTACACCTTTTGAATATGAAGTGCTCTGAGGCCAAACCTTTATAAAAATTATGTTAAAAGAATTGATTGAAAACGAGGTTAGCTGCCTGATGAGAAAAATTAATAGCCTGTCACTCAAAACTTAAACAGAAAAAATTTAAATAAATGAATAAGCAGTGCTTCCAAGGCAGTTTGCAAGGTAACTTCCTGAGTTGTCTCCAAGTCTCAGATGACTAGGTTACTAATCCTTTGTTAAATGGAAAGAACATCTTGGGGCAGGGTAGAAGTGACATTCATATTTAATCACAGCAAGGTTCTGGGCAGTTTAAGGTTGTAAATGAGTATGGTAGTGAAATGTAGGTTGCTTCTGTTTTCCCATGCAAAATTTCATAGTGAGATAACTTACAGGATGAATGGAGGCACTGGTGGATTGCAGAGGGATGAAAGCAGTGGCATGAGGCCCGGCCAGGGTTGAATATGTGCCTTGGGTCAGTCTATAATTGCCCTCTTGACTTTCGGAAGCAGGGGAAAGATAACATATCCAGAGAAAGATGGCCTTGTTTGGGAGATGCTCTGATGGATCTCAAAACTGGACTTGACAATCAGGTGATGAGGCAGGCACAGTGGACTGACAAGGAAGGCAGAACACTAATTGAACTCCTTGTGCATACTTTACTTGACTAGGTTAATTGCAGTGAGAAGACCCACCCTAATTTTGGGTAGCATTATTCTCTGGGCTTGAGTTACGGTCTTCATGAAGAAGATGTGAGTAGCCCTAACTGGGTGCAGTGGGATATGTATATGACATGAAGTTAGGAGGGAAACGTATTGGGGGATCCATAGGAAGGTGGGGGGGGGGGGGAGAAGGAAATATAACCGTAATACATTGTATTCATGTAAGAAGTTCACCAAGAATAAATAAAAAATATTTTTTTAAGATGGAGGAACACATGTTGAGACTTTTTATGGTACATAGTAAATGCTTGAGGAGATACATATGCCTACTCTGTTTTATTTTATTTTATTTTGGTTTTTCAAGACAGGGTTTCTCTGTGTGGTTTTGGTGCCTGTCCTGGATCTTACTCTGTAGACCAGGGTGGCCTCGAACTCACAGAGATCTGCCTGGCTCTGCCTCCCAAGTGCTGGGATTAAAGGTGTGTGCCAGCGACGCCTGGTTTACTCTGTTTTAAATAATACATAATATATACATGTATGGAAACATGTCTCATCATTACGTAAACTTATATTTTTAGGTATCAGTTAAAATAAATTTAATTATTCAAAATTGAAAAACAAAGAGCCGGAGTGGTGGCTCGTGAGGTTGAGAGTGCTTGCTGCTCTGGCAGCAGACCTGGATTCAGTTTCCAGCACCCACATAGGCAGCTCCCAGGGGATCTGATCCTCTCTCATCACCTTCGAGGGGATCTGTATACCATAATGTACATACAAACGAGCAGGCACCTGCAGCCTCATAAATAAAAATTAATATTTTTAACTTGAAAAAAATACAGAGGCTGTTATGTAAGCAACTGCTCTTGACTCTCTTCTCCCCGACTGTAGATGTGATGTGAGCAGTGGCAAGCTCTGGACACCTTGATTTTCCTGTTGTGGTGGGTGGAGCCTTGAACTGCGAGCCAAAATAAGTCCTTCTTCCTTAAGTTGCTGTTGCCAGGTGTTTTCTCACAGAAACAGGAAAAGCAACCAAGACAGTAAGAAGGGCCCAGACGAGAGCAGCAAACGCTGTCTGAGGAGGTGAAGACCGGGGTGTAGAAGCACTGTCAGGAATTCTCAGCAGGCTTTCTCCAGGTCTTGAGATCTCTGAGATGTCAAAACTGCCAGTGAGAGATCTCACACTTCTTTCTTCTTACTCTTCATCAATGGTCTGAATATTTGATCTTCAATGACACGCATTGCTGTCCGTGGGCTTCTTTCTCCATCTGTCTTCCTTCCTTGTCTTCCACTATTTTTGCCTACTCCAGACTCTTCTTTACAGCTTTGTGCTCTGCTGTCTCTCAGTCTGCTCACATTTCTGCCTCCTGGAATGTGTTCTTCCCTTCTCAGTCTTTCAAAATCTCCTGCCAACCCCTCTCAAATGCCGCTTCCTTCCTCCATCTATCCATTGCTTCTTCCTTGTCTGAAGAACTTTTCTTTTTATTGAAGAACACTAGTTGTGCCTGATCTTATGAGAAACATGCAGAAGTGCCATATGTGAGTGATGCAACTTTTCGCTCCTCAGTTCCTCCTCCAGAGTTCTCCAGTCTAAGACTTATGACATGTCTAGGGAATTTTATTTGACTTACAACCCCCCACATCCCACATCCTGGCCATTAAGGGAAATTGCCTGGAGGGGGTGGGTAATTCTAACAGAAGGATGGAGAAAGACATTTGTCCTGGTTAGTTGTTTTTTTTTTTTTTTTTTTTTTTTTTTTTTTTTTTTTGTGTGTGTGTGTGTGTGTGTGTGTGTGTTGTGTCAACTTGACATGAGCTAGAGTCAAGAAATGGGAATCTTAACTGAGAAAATGGCCCCATATGATTGGTTATAGGAAAGTCTATGGGTGATTTTCTTAATCAGTGACTCATGTAGGAGGGCCATGTGGTCCTGAGTTGCATAGAAAGCAGGCTGAGCAAGCCAAGAGAAGCAGACTAGTGAGCATCATTCCTCCATGGTCTCTGCTTCAGTTCCTCCTCCTACCTTGAGTTTCTGGCATGACTTCCCTCAGCGATAGAGTATGACCTGAGAATTGTAAGCTGAAATAAACACTTTTCTCTTCAAGCTGCTTTTGGTCATGATACTTTATTATGGCAATAAAACCCCCAGACAACATCCTCTTTTGTTACAAACACTCATGATCATACAGGTTTCCAGGGTTCCTGAAGATGGATGGGGAGATTACTTCTTTCAGGAAGAGGTATGTACAATACTCTTGGAAATTATGAAGCACATGTGACCCTGTGCTCTGGAGCTTAAAATGATGGTAGACACCAGCAGGACAGCTGTGCAGTATTTTGACTATTTCTTACCAGTTTTATTTGTTTTTTCACATGAAACATTTCCTGTAACCTAGCTACATCTCTATCCCTATTCCTGCCATTTCCTCCATCTCGAGAGCTCAGAGGTAGGGCCCAGAAGGATGAAAACAGAAGGTCTGTATAGGTTTTGTAAATATGGCTCTTCCCCTAACTCTGCAAGCTTAAGACTCTCCTGCTGCTGCTCTGCTGGGCTGTCAAACTGATGGGAGTGATTTGTAATCATTACAGAAAGTCTCGCCTGGTAATGTATCAAAAAACAACAGAGCCCACACAATTCTGCCCATGCCTGTGCCCCTAAACAGTCATCTCCTGAGCAGTTGAACGTGATCCATCTGGTGCCACCTGGCTTTTCTTTTTCTTTCTTTCTTTCTTTCTTTCTTTCTTTCTTTCTTTCTTTCTTTTTTTTTTTTTTTTTTTTTTGTGTGTGTGTGTGTGTGTGTGTGTGTGTGTGTGTGTGTGTGTGTCCAGGTTCTTACTGCAGTGAAAAGTTTTCTGGTATATTACTTGATATTCCAGAATCTTCCATCTGACTGTCCGAGGAAAAGAGCATACTATATACTCTCTCCTTCCTCAATCCCTGAAGGAAATGGAAATATGTCTCATTAAAATGAGAATTGTTGAACTGAAGACAGATACTCTCTGCTTGGTGGCAGGACAGAAATTCATGGGGACCAATGGTTCTGTACCATTCCCTCCATTTTCTAGTCTTAGGACAGAGCCACGAATGATTATCTCACTTGGCATTTCAGCGAGAGGTGCCAGCAGGAACAGTGGAACTTGGGGACAGGTTTTCCTGCCTTTTCAGTTTTCCCACCTCTTGTAAAGTCTATGCCACCCCCACCCCCCCTTGATCTTGTCCCTGGCCTGAGATTCATGGCATTTTGCTGGAATAAGACTGAGTTCCAAGCCACTGATTTCTGAGAGTTGATTTCCAGGGAGAAATGATTAAACCTGCTAGTTTTTCTTTTGTTAACCTGTCTTTGGATTCAGGACCATGCCCCAGTTATGAGCTTGGGAGAATGAATGAAAAAAAAAAAAAAAACAACCTTTTTTCTCTCCTCCATCCTCATTTCCAAGATTATATCCTGACTTGATCTTAGTGTTCAAAGCTACGAATGTCCTTAAATAAGTCAGGGAGATCTATCAGTAGGCTTAGCAGTAGGAAGCAGAAGGATGTGAGAATTAGAAGACAGCAACTGAGTTCATCCTAGTCAGTGGGTCTCAAACAGTTTTGTTTCAGGGCCTAATGCAATTGTGACAATTTCAAGGTCTCCAAAGATTTCAATCGATAGTTATCACACTGTCAGTTAGAAAAAGAAGGTAAAATGTTTCAAATTTATGTTGAAATGGTATTGATAAGTTCATTACATGTTAATACAGAAAGAAAAACCTCAACATACTTCATGTAGTCTTGGCGAACCCCATTTCACACTCAAGCAAACCAGTGAAAAAGTGATTTCACAGTATTAGTTTAGAAATAATTTTAACTTCTTAGACCTCTAAAATGGGTCTAGAATTTTCTGAAGCAATTGGTCAGACAAGGATATTAGGAATGTGTGTGTGTGTGTGTGTGTGTGTGTGTGTGTGTACACACAGAGGCATGCATAGTGTGAATTATCTTTCTGAATGGAGAGCACACTGTGCTCATTCATGGTCACTTATCAAACCTCCACAATGTTTCACAGGAAGAGATGCTATTATCGTCCTCATTTTACAGAAGATGGGCTACATTGAGGAGGTCAAGACTCAAAGTGAGGCGCAAATATGTGATAAATATCAGGGAAAAGAACAAATTAGGTATTATCATAATGTAGTCTTCTAAGATATGACTTTAGTGGGGATAATTAAAGCATTGAGTGTTGCATGTTGACTTATCCAGCCTTGGAAGATGATGAGACTATTTCTTGGTTAGTTTCTAAAGAGACGGGGAGAAGAGACTTGGGGGAATCATCCTGAACTGTCCACATGAACGTCCAGAGCTGAGGTCCTGTGTCTTGGAGGCTGTGTTCATCTCCTGGGCTTACTGTCATTTAGAGAGGGTCACTGATACAAGGGCATACCTTGGCCCTTAGAATAGCAAACCCCTCACTGCTCAGCAGGTGTATTCATCTGCCTCCCTTGCCTCAGGGCAGGCCAGTGAACTTCCATTCTGGTTGTGGGTCTCCCTAAGGGCTCTGCAGAGGGCATCCTTTCCTGTGTGCCACTGCTCAATCCTCCCCACCCAATACAAAGATAGGGGCCTAATCTTCTGCCCCTGAGAAAACTATATTCCAATTCCTTTGAAATATTAGGTCTCTGTATGGATAATTCCAAGGCTCTCATAAGTTACAGTGTTGATTTATACTGGCCCAGTCTCCTAGAAATAGCTCTTTCAGTCCATGTTGGATACTTCCAAGCTTGAGTTATCCTTCCTCCCTCCGAGGGTGTGATTGCCTTCCTATCCGTCCTTCAGCCTTCGTGTTCTATGTGGAGCCTGACAGAGAGGCCCATGCATTCTGCCATGAGGGCTCTCTACATTGCTTCTGGCTAGGGTCTTGAAACTGGGTTGTGAGGCCCTCACCACAGGGTTCCAGATCTGATCGTGTTTTGGGTGATTCTTGGTGTTTAGGTTTCTCCTGTTCTAGAATTTTTCTTTCTTTCTTTCCCTTCCCTCCCCTCCCAGGTCCTTCTCTTCTTTTTGTTTTTCCCTTACAGATTGTGTATGATAATGTGTTCAACTTAGCACCCATTACTTTACATGTCCCCTTGGGTATCCCTATCATGGAAAGTGGTAGCATGGTTAACTCACTTCTATTTTGTTTTCTCTTACCATAAATCAAAGGTAGGGTGTTAGGCCCTTTGACTC
This sequence comes from Peromyscus californicus insignis, assembly GCF_007827085.1. NCBI lineage: Eukaryota > Metazoa > Chordata > Mammalia > Rodentia > Cricetidae > Peromyscus > Peromyscus californicus. Next base: position 80,097,309 of record NW_026294551.1, read on the forward strand.
CACTGTTTCCAGTGTGACCTCAAATACCTTCATTCTCAGGAACCAACTTCTTTTTGAGCAGTATCATCCTCCCTGCTGGGTTCTGGAAGTAGGACAATTTTCAGTGTTATTTTTAATCATGTAGCACTCAGGGAGATAATGATATTGATTAAAATGTGAGCCTGAGGAAGGCATTTCTCTTTGGGAGGGATTTGTGGGGTGGGGGGAATGTGCTTTGTTTCATAGTTCCACTAGGTGGCGTCTTACTAAAGTGCTACTGCTGTTGTGGTCACTAGAAGAAATGATTTAGTATAATTCTTAAAGGGACAATATTAAGCTCCATGAAAATGGAAATGCTTATATCTTTGTCGTTAATTATGAAGGACTATTCTACAAAAAGCTTTTGCCATCATATTTTCTAATAATAAAATGTACAAATCTATACTGCCTAATCGAGCTTCTCCTAGAAGGAAACAAGAGTTGAGACAAAACTTCAGTCTATGTTTTGATTCTAATTTGTTATGTGATCTCATCCATGTCCTGTCTTGTCTCTGGGTAGACTTCCTTCTTTTGACATAAAAGGAAGCATGAAGTAGTCTCTAAGGTCTTTTCACTTCTGATATTTAATTCCATCTAATTCATTTCAGTATTTAAGTTACAAGCAGAGAATAAAGATAAAATTAAACTGTGGGCTGCTTTATAAATATTTTATGATGAACATGGCTGTGATTTTAAGACATTCTAATTTTTAAATGTTAAAGAGAAGCCTCTAGAAAGATGTGTACTCATGCCACGTTTCAGAATCCTTTATTTCAAACTTGACAGCTTTAGGTGTTGACAACCTCTTGTCTGCCCTTACAGCCACTGTGGAATGAGTTCCTTTGAAACCCGCAGACATTCATCTAGGGAGCAGAGGAGATCTTCACAGATAATTATCAGCATTAGCCAGGGGAAGAGCACCCAGCTTCTTTGTTCAGTTTTGCAAAAGAAACCTCTGTAACCATTTCATTTTCCAGATTGCTTTTATTTGCATTATAAGAATCCTACTGAAAAGAGGTTTATCATATTTTATAATGCTATAGACATTTCCCCCATCATTTTATTGAAGGTAGATAGAAAGACTTGATTTTAAAAAAAAGAAAAAGAAACATACGAACTCATGGAGACTGTATAGCAATGGCACTCACAAGACTTGCATAGGTTCAAACCAGACAAAAATCGCCAAGACTGAGAAGGGGAAGCAGACACAAAGTCCCACCCCTAACCACAAAGCTCTTTGAAATTGATACTTGCTGGGGAAGGTAAAATCAGTTTTCTCCACTGAAGAGTCACTGGGTATATCAACTATACTCTGGGGCAGGTCCCATGCCCAGGACTAGTTGTTCAACACAAAACGGATTCCACGTTTGTTTCTTTGTTTGTTTTGTGGGCTTTTTGTTTTATTTTGGTATTTTCTGTCTTTTTTTGTTTTAATTTTCATTTTGTTTGGTATTATTTGGAGAGAAAAAGAGAGATAGAAGTAAAGTGACATACACGTAGAGATAGATTATGAAGTTTGGTACATAGGGAGATGGGGTGGATGTGGAAAGAGGTGGGGAGTAGAAGACATGATAAAAATATACTGTATGAAAAAATAATTTAATGGGTTAAACATAAAAAACCAACACTACCTTCTCAGTCTCCTGTAGTCGTATGACCTTTGGCAGTTCTTAGATGAAGCTGTTTGCTTCCCAGGTTTCTCTTGCATGTTCTTCCCATTGCCTAAAATTAATGCTGCAGTCCACACCTGACACCTTTCTCTCTGGCCAAATTTTGCTGGCTTCATGGTTTCCAATTCTTATTTCTTCTCTTGGAAAGTGCTTCCCTGTGACCTGAGTTACAGAATTTGTTCATCATTTCACCCTATTTTTTGATATAGCTTTGGTCTAAACAGTAGTTATTTCTGTGTTTGCTTTTTTTTCTGTTTTCTATATTCTAGTAGATTTTAATGACTTCTAGATGTAGGACTAACAACACCCCTGCCATTTGTCAATGAATGAGTGAATGAAGTGAGCTGAATGGATGTTTGAATGAATGAATGCTCAAGGCAGTATGGAGAGGAGTTTTCTGTCTCATCAGCTCATTTGTTGGGTCATTGTACAAATGTTTATCTAGCCTCCATTCCTGGTCTATGCATTCAGGGACCCAGGATTTGATCTGACAGAAGCTTTGTCATTTGACACCTTGAAGCAGGTGTGAAGTGGTCTGGGAGGAATTGTGGAGTGTAGCAACAATGCAGACCTTGTCATTGCCAAGCCTTTTTTCATCTGCAACCTTCCAGATCTCCTTGGTGTACCAACATGCTCTGTACTAATACATCACCATGACCAGGCTAGCAGCATTTAAACCAGCATGGCTTTTCCATCCTGCTGCAGCCACAGTGATTTTTTTTGGCTCTGGGTTTTCAATTTCCAGAAGAACTCCAAGGATGCATGGGATTGGTAGCAGAATTGAATCAGTTTGTTTATCACGAAGTGAGAGGCCTGGTCTGGCAACTCTATCCCATAAAGCAAAACTTTTTTTTTTTTAAAATTACATGTAAGAGTATGTATGCACTTTCTTATAATCTTCACAATTCCCAGAAGCCTCTCTTGCTTCTCCAAATTTGCCTGATCAGTCAATTTTCTGTGCATATTTTCTCAGCCTGTTTTTTTTTGCCACATAACTACATTGGATCAAATGTTGTCACTTAAATATAACATTCTTATTTAGTTATTTGAGGGGTACATCTGCATGCATGGAGGAGTTCGAAAATGCTCACGTGTGTGTAGTCTTCCTAAGGAGTTCCTTGACTATAAGAACTCATACATTTCCATAAATTCACACATTCTGTGTCACAGCTTGGTGTTCAACAGACATCACAGAAGGTCATTATTTTGAACTCACATCTTGCATTGAGTACCAAAACAGCAACAGCAGCAGCAATAACAACCACAATAACAACAAAAACAGACCAAAAATCAAAATACATCTGCCCAGGCTGAAGTTTTTGTATTTCCAAACTGAAAGAAAGTTGTTATTTGACATTGCAAGCAACCAGGAGACAGCCAACATCGAACTTTCCCAAACAGAGCAGTTTCAATTGGCATCATAATGTGTGCTCTTTGCCTTAATCTTTCCACAGCCAAGATAAACTGGAGGAATCTGTGCTAACCTACCACTTACTTGTCTACTATCATTGTCCCCACCTTTCAAGGTTCTACATTTGAAAAGACTACTTTGCCCCCCTCTAGTTTCTTCTTTTTTTCAAAGGACTTTTCCATCTATAAAACCAACTTTTTCCACTCAATTCATTGGGAACTTATTGTAGTCTGCAGCATGAAGCATTGCCCAACCCCAGAACCTCTAGTAAAACCAATCTACATCTTTAAACTAAATTGCTTGTGCAGACATTGAGATGAAGTTTGGTTTGCAAAATATTTGGGATCTGAGAGCATGGGAGAGAGGTAAGAGAAGAATTAGGCAAATAGAGAAGCTGAACTGCAATACAGGCTTAAAACAGGTTAAGCCACATCCCAGATAAAGTTGTCCCATAGTGGGTCCAAAAGTGCCCTGTGCTTCTGCCTTGGTTAGTCATCATTACACATGAGGCTACCCAGCAAGGCATGGGTGCCATTGGGTGGCTTTCACCTGGGATGCCTGCTGGCAACTGGAGCAATCCTTTCATGAAATGGAATTTAGGTAGCATATATTCTTGCCCACCATAAAAAGATGATACCCTCTAAGGAAAGCATATGAAATTAAAGTTTGTTGAATATTTACAGAACAGAATCTTATAGATTAGACCTATTTGTTAAACTAAGAGGCCAACCACGAACCCAGGTACTCTCTAACAAAAAGCAATGATGATATTTTGTAATATGGGACAAGAAACGCAATCTTCTTAAATGAAGATACTTCATGCATACATAGAAAAATGCATTTCCAAAGTCAATCCTGGCTTCTATCTTTTTGTAGATACTTCTAATTTGATGAGAATAGAAATGCTCTCCACTCAACAACAAAATTAAGTGTTTTATCCTTAATTTTTGAGTTATTTACCATTTCAAAATATACAACGGACTCTGAATCATTAAAATCTGAGTTAGCAATATATTGCTCCTGACTAAAAGTCTATAATATACCAGGTGTCTTACAAATCTATTTATTGAGAACTTGTTTGGAGGTTCTAACAGGGATCTCTACCTCTCATGTACCCTTAATGAAGATGGGGGGTGCTCCTCAATTCTGGGAGGGTCCTCTTCTGTTTGGGGAATATGGTCCTTGTCCACTGAGTGTACAGCATCATGAGGAATGCACATGAAACAGTGGGGGAGGAATGAAACATCTTAGTCAGTCAGATCAGCCAGATCAAGCCTGGCGGTGAGTATGGTTAATGATGTCACAGCCAGATTGCCCTCACATTCAGATCTGTTCCTTCATGATTATGTGGTGATATGCCTGAGCATTATTCTCAGATCATCTCATATAATCATCAAAACTACAGATTCATTTATTTCTATTCTTCAGAGAAGGAAAATGAAAATTTACAAATCCATTTGCTCAAGGTTACAAACTAGCATATTGCACAACCTGAATTTTAATCTAGGCCATGTGCCCTATGTCAATTTAAACTCTTTTTTTTTATTTCTTTCTTTCTTTTTTTTGTTTTTGTGAGGCAGGGTTTCTCTGTGTAGCGTTGCACCTTTCCTGGAACTCACTCTGTAGCCCAGGCTGGCCTTGAACTCACAAAGATCCACCTGCCTCTGCCTCCCGAGTGCCTGGCTTCAATTTAAACTCTTACTAATGAAGACTCATTATTGTGATGATATAGTCTGTTCTTGAAATTTGCCTTCCTTAGTCCCTTTAAGGCTTCAGTCCCTCAATGGTCATTCCAAGCCTTCAGGGACTAGAAATCTACTCTGCATGAAAATAGCAGAGTTAGGAATTGCAAATTCTAGGGGAAAGTAAAGTAATGGCCGGGGCTAGGGAGTCTGCTTGCTTACTGGTGAAAGTTAGGAAATTTCCTTGAACCCATAGTACCTAGGGAAGCTTGGTTCAAAATGTTTAGAAGAACAGAAACAAGTCATGAAAGCTAAAAAGCATCATATATGTCTTATAAACCTCCTCATCAATGTAGTACAAACAAACAGAAAACGGGTAAAATAGACATTGCTCACAAGGATACGCATGGGAACAGATCTTTTTTATTAATATTATTTTGGCACGTGCGTGCGTGCGTGCGTGCATGCGTGCGTGCGTGCGTGCGTGTGTGTGTGTGTGTGTGTGTGTGTGTGTGTGTGTGTGTGTGTGTGCAGCTGCATATGCATGTATGTAGGCCTGTGTGTGAAGGCTAGATGTTGATATGAGATGGATGGCTTCCCCAACTGCTCTCTATCATTGTTTTTAGACAGGTTCTCTTGTTCAACCCAGAGCTCACTGGTTGAATAGACTGGCTGGTTAGGCAGAGAGCTCAGGGGGTCTGACTATGGACTAACTTATAATACTTGGAATGATGCTTGTGATCATATCTATTGTGATTGGGACCCGAGCTTCCTGTTCCTTTAACATCACCCACAAAGTTAGTTATTTCTGAAGAATAGTGACTGAATGATATTAACTTGTCAAATGTTATATAGAGAACAATGACAAACGTATGTGTCATGGCAAACCAGGTCTCAAGCCTGATTTTTCTCCAGTCCTTGACTCTAAGCTGTCACCAGAAGAGGTCAGGGAAATGATGAAACAAACACAAATTTGCTCATGTTTGATTCCTCCTCTTGTCCTTCCTTTGAATCTCTTTCATCTGAAGAAACCAAACGAAAAGTGTAACACATAAATAAGAATCATTCTGAGTGATGGTGTGCATAAAGAGTGATCCTTGATCCCACCCACTGAAACACCCCCTTCCTTCCTTCCTGTTGTGCATGCTAATCAGGGCATAACGAAGTCACTGCTTTTGGAGGAGAGATTCAAGGTGCCCGATTTTCAAACCCAGTAACTTAGAGAAGGTGTCCACCATGAACCCGTGAAATGGAGGATCCTCTTGCAACTCACAACACTTTTTGCAATGTAGTTGTGAAATTTAATTCCAAGGAGATTAGAACATTGCTTCAGGGTGCGAGCACCTAATGCCAAAGGAAACCCGTGTTTATACAGAAAGGAATCTGACACATGAAAGCTGGATGCCGTTGTCATTAAATACAAAAAAATCTAGCTGAGCACACTTCTCTAGTCATCTCATTTCCCTGGAAACAGGCATCCTATTGGCAGGTCTGTGGACCCGCAAAGTCCGCAATGATGCACAGGGAGAAGAAGCAGACCCACGTGGGTAACAGTTCTGAGTTCTGTACACTTGCTCCTCTGGAGGTTGGTTTTCAGGTTGGGTGGCACAACAGACAAGAGAAGGAACACAATCTGCCCTCACAGAGCTTGCTGGTCAATGAGAAAGATGAATAGAAAGTTCTGGAAAGTCAGACAGGGACCCAAGAGGGATTCTCATGTTTAGGGGGAAAGCCTTCCTGTTCTTTAAACTCAGCTACGAAGCAGCCTTGGAATTAAGAAATAAGTGAAACTCTGTTATTAGAACCACCTCTCTCCAGTCCATGATGAACTATGTAGGGAAAAACAAAAGACTACTGGGATATGGCCAGAGTGAGCCATGTCGTTTCTGTCTTTTCAGCCATCCAGGCACCAAAGCTGATGGGTGATTTCGGGGCCCTCGGTGAACTTCTTTGATCAGACTATTGATGGGGATTGCCTCAGATCTTTGCCTTTCTCTTCAGTAGTTCACCTCCCTTTGAAATCTTCTTTGCCAGTAGCCCCTACACTTGGCCACTCAGCATCATTCCATTGACATACATCAAGGTGACAGTATTTGGTGCCTCTAGCCAATTTACCTTCAGGGGATTTGTTAGGAGTTCAATGGGATCCAGTAAACACTGTATCTTTAGAAAAAGATGTGGTGCATGCCCTAAGCTTATCCCCAGCAGAAAACTGTTATGCTTTAAACCAAAGTTGGTCACAAGGTGGGAGACTTAAACAAATCAGAATGTTCAAATTCTCTGCAACCAACTAGTTTGTTTTTGTCTTCACTTTCTCCGTGGTGCCCATCACTCTCCTGGGTGTACTCTAAGCATCTCTCCATTGATAGCTGGATCATCTCTTCACCTGGAAAGAGGTTAAGGAAGTAGCTATTGTACAAAAGCACTGTAGAGGGCTTTCTTTTACTGAAGGCTCCACTTAGAAGGGTGACATCACCATACATTTCGAAGTTTTGATAGGTGTTCAGAGTAACACCACACATAGAAGAAACCTTAAGCCATTCCTTATTCTTAGTTTGACCCCAGCCATGCCAAAGTTTACCATGACACCAAAGGCATATGGATCCATACCCCCATACACAATCCTGCTCCTTCCTCATATTTACAGGTCTTACTTTATTTTGAAAAATTCAGAATGCTACTACTTTCACTGGACTATTCCTATCCACAGCATCCTTCTCAGCTGTGGTATTATTCATGTAGGGCATGTGAGAATTCTGCCATGTCTTGGATAGACATTCATATTTCTGGCTTCAAATCCATTTTTTTTTCCATCAGCAAACAGACCTGAGTGATAGCTGAAAATGTGAAGAGGCATCTTATAAACCCATGACCATGTTTCTTTTGATCTTGCTTTTGCTAGGAACTTCCGTCCAATTTCTCCTTCATGTTTTGTTTCCTCTAATTTCACCCCTAACCCCCATAGGGTGGCAACTAGAATGGAAAAAAATACTTCATATCCTTTACGCCCCACCTTCAGGCATTGTCTATTGTGTCCAAGTCACTGCCATACGACAGTCTGTGGTGATATTGTGTTTCCTAATATATTGTGCACCCTAATAAACTTATCTGGGGTCAGAGAACAGAACAGCCACTAGATATAGAGGCCAGAAAATGGTGGCACACACACCTTTAATCCTAGCATTCCAAAGGCAGAGATCTGTCTGGATCTGAGTTCAAAGCTACACTGGAAACAGCCAGGCATGGTGACACACGCCTTTAATCCCAGGAAGTGATGACAGGAAGCAGAAAGGTATATAATGCGTGAGGACCAGGAACTAGAGCCTGGTTAAGCTTTTAGGCTTTGAGCAGCAGTTCAGCTGAGATTCATTCAGGTGAGGACTCAGAGGCTTCCAGTTTGAGGATACAGGATCAGCTGAGAAGTTGGCGAGGTGAGGTCAACTGTGGTTTGTGTTCTGTCTCTCTGATCTTCTAGTGTTTACCCCAATACCTGGCCCTGGGTTTGTTTTTATTAATAAGACCTTTTAAGATTCATGTTACAACAGTCATGCTACATTCACACTTAGCTATTTATACCCCGTTTGGGCTTCAGATAAAAAAGGGAGGTTACATATCCTACAAACATGTTCCAACTGCATCAGAGAGAAAAACAAATCTCACAGAAGTCTCCTTGCTATCTTCCAGCCCTCTCTCCCATAGATTTTTATCTCTCCATTGTTTCAACTTTATCCCCCCTTTGCATCAGACACAGAATGTACCTTCCTTTCAAGTTGTTCTAAAACTACTCACTTTCCCAGAGATACAGGAGCATTGAAAATATCTGGTCCTGGCCCTCTTAGGACCTGAAGGTCTATCAAGTCTATTTTGGATTCCTTTGTACCTAGAGGCTTCACAGCTTTATCTGGTGTCCCATCTTGCTAGGACTTGTCTCTAAGGTGGCCCTGCCCCACTGCCCGTAATCTAATTCCATCCACAATATAGTCTGCCCAAACCTGCACATCCAATGCCATTTGAAAGGATCTGGGTATGGTAGTTTGAAAGAAAATGGCCCCCAAAGAGAGTGGTACTATTAGGAGCTGTGGCCTTACTGGATTAGGTGTGGGCTTGTTGGATGAAGTGTGTCACTGTGGACATGGGCTTTGAGGTCTCATGTAGGTTCAAGCTATGCCTAGTGAGACAGACCACTTCCTGTTGTCTTTGAGTCAAGATGTAGGACTCTCAGCTACTTCTCCAGCACCATGTCTGTCTGCTCACCATGTTGCACAATGATGATAGTGGACTAAACCTCTGAAAATTTAAGTCACCCCAATTAAATGTTTTCCTCTATAAGAGTTGCTGTGGTCATGGTGTCTTTTCACAGCAATAGAAACCCTAACTAAGATACTAGTTAAGGTCTTTTTGGTGTCATAAAACCCCTTAGGAGCTCCTGCCTCTTTCAATGAATAGTTTCCCATTCATTTTCTCTCTCAATTATGCCAGCTAGTCTATGAAAGTATTTCTAGGTTTACACCAAAATGCATAGTGATTCAACAATTCTCAAAGGTAATTAGTGATCATTTGTCTTACCATGCATCTATCCATCTATCCACTTGTCCCTTAGATTTATCTTCCTATGATTGTCAGGCATGTAACATTTGCTGTGCTAATCACTTTATTATTGTGATGATAGCTGATGAAATCTGATACTTGTTGAGTTCTCACTTTTAATTTCTCAATTCTCCACTGCGTGCAAATAGCCAGTGTCTTATAATCTAGTTCTGATAGGCAACCCAAAGGAGTAGCAAGTAGCATCCATTTTGGGGGTGGTCCTCTGGGACTTTCCTAATCAACAGCTCGTATGGAGATATCCCACATTTGGCTCTGAGACTTTTGTTTAGTAACTCACAACTTCTGGGGGCAGCATTGTCCAGCCAATCAGGGAGACTCCATTCTCTTTCTTTTTGATTTTTTAAAAGTGTATATATACATACATACACACACACACACACACACACACACACACACACACACACACACACACACGAGTGATAAGATGGCTTGTAGATTTGCATATGCCCTTTTCATACAGTTTTTATTTTTATTAACCTTCCCCTTCACTCTCCCATCTTTCCATCCCTCCAATCCTTCACAGTTTAACTTTTATACTCAGTATTCTCTCTCTGCTTTCCTTCTGCTTCTCCATGCTCCCTAAAGGAGCCCTTCCAACAATGTCTCCTTTCTAGTCTCCCAGCTTCCATAGGTACTCCTAGTGAAATACAAAAAGACTGAGGATATGAAGTAAGGATTTACATATGAGGGAGAGTACTGATTTCTGCTCCACTATTTATTATGACCTCCATTTCTTGTTTCAAGTTTAGAGTACATTTTATTATTATTCTAATTTTCTGTGTCCAAAGCTTGGGTTATGTATTTTTGATACTTCTTCTTTCCTCATATAGGCATTTGTAGTTACAAATTTCCTTTATTGTTATATAATAAATCTTGAGTGTTATGGTTTCATTTTTATTTGTCTAATATTTGTCTAATAAATATTTGTCTAATATTCTTTGTGATTTCTATGATCTATGAGTTATTTTTAAGTACATTGCCATATTTTCTAATATTTGTACATTTCCCAAATTTTGTTTCTAAGTTAATCACATTCTAAGAATCTAATTTTTATAATGACTTGTGTAGAAATATATTGATATAATTGTAAGACTCAGCATATAGTATATGCCAGAGAATTCTCCATGTACTATTGATAATAATGTGCATTTTGTAGTCTTTGGTGGACTGTTTCATAGATATAAATTGTTATGCTGTTTATGATATTAAGTCTTTCTGTTTAGTTTTTAAAATTATTCTTGAGGGAAGATATTTAAATCTACAGTTATTATTCTTTTATTATTGATCTTTTAAGTTCAATTAGCTTTTACTTCATGAATTTTAGTACCTTCTTGTTTTCTGTACATATTTATAATTGGAATATATTCTTGACTATTTCAATTTTTTAAAAGTCCTCTGTGTCTCTACAGACATTTTCTCCTTAAATCTATGTTTTCTGGTACTAATATAGCTTTACAGCATTTACCCCATTAGTGTCTTCACAGGATATGTCTTTCCTCATCCTTTTAAGGAAAACCTTGTATCATTGTGTCAATGTATTAGTATATTGCTGGTTTTACATTTTCTGATTGTTTCTGCCTGAAATGATTTGATTTATTTACACTTAATGTTCAGTTTATTTATCTACTCATCTGTTGTTTTCTTGACACACAGTACTACTATATAACCAAAACTGGTCTCCAACTAAGTAGGTGGTCTAGACTGAAATACAATTTGAGACCCTCCCTGCTTCAGTCTCCCAAGCTCTAGAATTATAGCTGCATATGACCACACCTGGTCACCTTGGTTAATTTGTATGGCACTTTGAATTAGAATGGTTCCCAAAGGCTCATGCATTTGAATACTTGCTCCCAGTTTGTGGAACTGCTTGGGAAGCATTAGGAGGTGTGACCTTGTAAGAGGAGGTGTGTCCTGGTGTGAGCTTGGAAGTTCCAAAAGCCCCTGACAGGCCCAGTCTCTTTCTCTCTCTCTGCCTTGTGGTTGTTGTTTCAACATGTAATCTCTCATCTACTGCTTCAGTGCCTGTAAGACGAGTCTTAAAAGGCCTTATTAATAAAAAATTCAAGAGCTAGGTAGTGGGGTGAATGCTGAAAGATCAGAGAGACAGAATGAGCCACAGCTGACCTCACCTTGCCAACTTCTCCGCTGATCTTGTTTCCTCAAACTGGAAGCCTCTGAGTCCTCACCTGAATGGATCTCAGCTGAACTGCTGCTCAAAAGTCTAAAAGTTTAAAAAGCTCAAGTTCCTGGTTTTCATGCTTTATATACCTTTCTGCTTCCTGCCATCACTTCCTGGGACTACAGATGTATGCCACCAAGCCTGGCTCAGTTTCCAGTGTGGCCTTGAAGTCACAGAGATCCGGATGGATTTCTGCCTCTAGAATGCTAGGATTAAAGGTGTGTGTGTGCCACCATTTTCTGGGCTCTATGTCTATCTAGAAGCTGTTCTGTTCTCTGACCCCAGATAAGTTCATTAGAGTGTATAATATATTGGGGGACACAGTATCACCATAAGTTCTGTGTTACTTATGGTGTCTTAGCACAACAATACAAAAAATAACAAAACAACTTGCTTTGGATATTTTGATAATTGTTTCCTATGTATCTTATATTCTTCATCTTTATTTTTCTGTAGTTCCTAAATTCCCACTTTTCCTCCTTTTTATTTCTTTGTCCCTATCTGCCTTCCATGTGGTGCTGGAATTACAGGTGTGTGTCACCACACCCAGTTCCTATTCCTTCCCTATTGACCTTTTGAATATCATTTAAATTCTTTTGTTGATCTTTATCAACTATTTTAAATTAGTTCCTTAGTGTTTGTTTATGATAAATTGTACTTTATCAAAACCAAGTTCAAATGTATACATATTTAAAATATAGAAAATTTGTTCCAATGTAGCTATATTTACTTCATCCATTTAGGATAAAGTTAAGGCTACAGCTAATGCTATACATATTTATATTCATATGGCAGAATCCCAGTAATACAGTTTTTAAAAGTTTATGATAAAGTTTATTTTTTTTAACAGTTAAAGAAGAAAGGAAAAGTATGTCCTTTTTCTTGTACATTCCCACTGAGTTATTTTTAACATGCTCTTTATTTATATAACTTTGAATTGCTAACTGAGGTCAGGTCCATTCTACCTACTGGATTTCCTTTGAGAGTTTATTGATGCTGGAGGCACAAGTTCTCTCCATATTTGCTTGTCTGGGGAAGTCTTTATTCTCTCTTTTTTCCTGAAAGTAACTTTGGAGGATACTGACTTATTTGCTGAAAATTTTTCAACATTTTGAGTAGCTGCTTTATGAGTTCTATTATTTTTATTATTATAAATAAAGCATTGCCATTTCTATGGTTCAACCTTTTGTTTTTGGATTTTAACAGCAAAGACATGATGTGTCTGATGTTGGTCATTTAAAAATCAGACTTGGGATTTGTACATTTTGAGTGTATGGATAGTTTTCACAAATTTTGGAAGTTTTCAACTGTGATTTATTTGGCTTATTTCTTTATTTTTTCACTCTATTTTTCTTTCTCTGTTTTCTATTTTTCTGTCTCCACTTGTATAATCTCAATAATTTATTCCTCACGATCTCTTAGGTACTGCCCATTTTCTTCATTTTTAGGTTGTTTTTCAGATTTTACAGTCTCCACTTACTATCATATTTACTGATTCTTTATTTCATCAATTCCAATGTCCTGTTGACTTTCTATTTTCTTAAGATTTAATTTAATTAAATATATTTTTCTTCCTTTCTTTCTTTTCTTTCCTCCATACAAGCCCTCCTCAACACCCTTCCCAGCTCTTTTTTTCACTAATTGTTCTTGTATGTATATATGTATTTGTAAATATATATCTATATCTATCTATCTATCTATCTATCTATCTATCTATCTATCTATCTATACCTAAAAGCAACATGTTCAATCTGTGTAATGTCACCTGCTTTCAGGGCTGACTGTTTGGTATTGGACATCAATTTTTTATTGCAGCTTTTGTATTTTCAATTTTGTTTTTTTAATATTTTCTATCACTTTTCTGATTTTGTGTATTTGGTCACTCATTGTCGTATTTTCCTGTAACTCTTTAGCTATAGTTTGCTTTAATCCTTTAAATATATTTTTATATATTCATTTCAAGCCTTTGCTAAAGTCAACATCTGGATCCATTCAAAGATTATTCCTAATGTTTTTTTTATTATGATTAGGCTTTTAATTTTCATGTTGTTCTTAAATTGTGATATCTTACATAATTTACCAAAGCATCATACATTCTCATTTCTCGAATCCTAAGAGATGTAGCTACTATTACTAATTTATTCAGTGATCTGTCTTGATTTTCCCATTTCTTTTTGTGACCACTGGTATCTGCACTCAGGTATTTCTTTTTCCCCTCAAATGTTTTTGGTCTTCCTTTAAAAACTCTTTTAGGGAGTGATATCTTTGCTCTGGTGCCATCTCATTTGAAAGGTTAAATGTTGATCAGAAGTTATGCTTAAACACTATGTGAATTTTATTTTTGGCTTGTGACTGCATGTAAATTATAAAATGCTTTAAAGGTTCAGACAGGCATCAGCTATGCCCAAGTTTCCTGCAAAGGCTCACATTTAGCTTGGGTAGTGGATACCTAGGAGATTTTCTTCTCCCTCCAGAATAAGCACATAGCTTTCCAGACTATTGGTGATGCCTGAGATGTTACCGAGGTCTCAAATGTCTGTCTTGCTCTTCAGAGTTTCTATCTGCGCTCTGGCATATTGACTGCTGGTATCAATTAGTATTAGAGCCTTAGCCAGCTATGACATTTGCCCTCCTGAGTTTGCAGTGAGGTTGATGTTAGTTTTAACAATGCTCTTGGCTATGTAGCTTTTTCTCCATACTGCTCTATATGGAGCTAGGCCCCTCCACTTGTATGGCTATCTGCTCTCTGCCCAGTTGTGGTAAACTTCCATACCAAAGAGCTAGAGAGCTGGGGATACAATAACCTCAAACTTCTCACACTGTCTGTTTTTTAAAAAAGAGATATTAAGTAATTAAAAAAATGAAATGTCACGATTGACTGCATGGCTTTGGCCAATTCCCAGAGTCATAGTATAGTTCCTTTGAAGATTTCTGTCTGGCTTCACCATATCTCATCTCTAATATTTTGTGCAACACTGTTTATAAATATAATCAAACTCCAAAGCTGAATCTCCAAACCATTACTAGCTATTCTCTAACACCATGCAGAAACCCATCAACAAAGTTTACTTTTTTTTCTCTAATCCCTCTGAAATTTCATGCCAAATATATAACTGTAATGATATTAAGGTTAAAAATACACAACACAGCTAAAATATTTTGTTATTTGGTTAGTGGTTAGAAGAAAAAGAGGAAAAAATTTCTGAGACTTTCTTTGCATTATTATGGTATCATTCTTAATTTGAGTAGTTTAGAACTAGGAAGGAAGAGCATGTTAAATTTGCCAAAGTTCTGAACATAATTTATTTGACTCCCTTATGTTATATGTGAGCAAACTGATTCCTGCCAGATTAACTTTGGGAGTGAATTCAGATTGTTCCTTTTTAGAGTAAAGAGCAACAGAAACCAAGAAACACAAGAACCAAAGCTCTGCCTCTCACAGGACCTGGGCACTAGCTCTCTACTTCAAGGGATTCTACTAGCCTCTCTGTCTGTGCCATGAACAGGCTAGGCAATGATTGCCCAGAGTTTTGCTGCTCTAACATCCTGGGTGCAATGCTCCCTCTACAGATTGCCTACCTAAGTGCTCCCACCTGTGTAATTATGTTGTGGCCACTCCTCTTCTCACATGTTCTGCTCCACAGTGCAAGCCTTTCTGATGTTTCTCCAACTTGTAGAGTATACATATCCCACTTTGATGGCCACCAAGACCTCTAACATGGCTGTTTCCTCTTCTTGAAGTGTCCTTCTATGAGGTCCTCAGAAAACGTACTCCATGACTTAGATGTTTGCAAAAAAGTCAACTCCTTGGATGGTCTTTCCCCAGCCTTCCTTTGTAACACTAGGTCTGACCAGCTCTCTTCCATCCTTCCATTGGGCAATTCTATTTACATATTATGTAGCATAAAATAACCTACCATTTCTAAGTATATGGATAAACAAGTTTATTATCAACCTTTCTTTAAGAGCAAAATTTTTTCTTATTTAATAGTGCATTCTTATGACCAAGGACAGTAGCTAATACATAGTAAATATTCAACAAATATTTAGTGAATGAGACACATATCTGGCCAGGGTTATAGGTCAGAGAAGTTTAAATATCCCTACTTAATAGATTAGAATATTCTAGTATATAATAGGGCAATAGCTCAAGGCAGCTTATGATTTCGTTGTTATTTTTGTCTTATTTCCTTGTCACTGTGTATACTTGTCTTGCATTTATACTAGACTCTGTGATTTTCCTCCCAAACTCTGTAACATCCTGCTCTGATTAATAAATTGCAATCAATTGCAATGCCTAATTATCTCCCTAGGAAGCCCGAAAAGAATGTAATAGATGGGGCATACTTATCTCTCAGCATGAGAGGGAAGCTATGGCTGGGTAGCTCAGAAAAAAATGTTTCAAGGAGAAAGAAATGAGAAGAGAGCAAATGGAAAGTTCTGGGTAGGAATAACTGAAATATGGCAAGCATTTCCATATATCAGGTGCAATAAAAGTTGCTTGATACCTGCAATGCTTAAAGTGTGCTTCTTAAATATGATCTGCATTCCAAGTGGAGTGATTCGGAGATGTTCAAGGTGCCTGATAAAAGTACAGGTGCCCAAAGAATCTCCAGGTTGATGAAATTCTGTGACAGCATAGTCCAGCAACCTGCATTTTTACTGGCTTCCTCATGTCCACTGATGCACATTAGAGTTCAGAGTAAAATGGGCCAGAGGCGTATTCAGATTTATTTTGCTTTTAAAAGAGTACTTTGCTTTGAGATAGGCATTTTGCCCCTTAGTTTATTAATGGGCCTTACCAGGTACCTGCTACTGTGAGTGAGAAACGCTGCACTGAGTGCTGGCATGTAAAGATGGATAAGATGAATCTTGTGGAAAAGTATGTGTCTTTTGATATAATTTTTCATGCCAGAGAGAAGACAGTGCCCTGGAATAGATGGATCTTACTCTGTCACCTGGAATTCACATGAGAATGTTCTCAGAGGTTTTGCTCCTCATGGGGAGGGGTTGTAGGTTACCACCAATGAGACTCAGAGTACAGAACTTAGGTTCTAAGTATGGCTGTCCTAGGAAACTTAATTGATTCATATGGAAAAATATTCCTGTGATCAGAGAAGTCCATTTAGGGAGCAAGTTACTCCATCACTGGCATGATCCAAGTGCTGTTCAAAGACCACCTGTTAGGGGTGTCAGAAAGGGATTTCCGAAGCCAGTGAGAGATGGAATTTCATCAAGATTGATTTCCTTTTGATTAGGAGAGTCACTCATCAAAGATATTATACTTATATTCCAAAATTAATTTTTTATAGACCACGATTGCTTTACTCCAAGAATTTTAGATGAATACAGGGCCAAGAAGGAGATTTACAAGTTTTAGAGACCAGAAGAAAAATCTAGGTACTGATATTGACAGCTGACATCCCTTGATGGTTAGCATGTGCTAGTCTTTGTTATGTAACTTAAAGTACTTCAGTTTATCTTGTCCTTGGAGCATGCTCACAAGGTGGGCATCGTTCTGATTCCTGTTTTACAGGTGGACTCAATGAGATTTCAGTCCCAGGGCCCTTTGGTTTCATCTATTGTCTATTGCTGTAACAAAATAGTTTAGGATGGATAATGTATAGAGAATAGAGGCCTGGTTAAGTTCTCAGTTCTGGGTGTTGAAATGCCTGGTTCTGTTGAGGGGTACACGTGGTAATGACATCATAGTGCTAGGGTGTGTGAGAGAAGAGGCTACATGGTAAAACAGGAAGCCTGAGAATGGGGAGGGTCCTGTCTTGTGAGAATTAACTCACAAAAGGAAGGTTAATCCTTTCTGAGGAGAAGGTGATACCCCCAATGACCCAGTATTTCTCAAAGGCCCTACTACCACCCATTGTCAACTAGAGACCAAACATCCAAGGACATGACCCTTTTTACTACAAACTGTAGAAATTCCACCAGGGAGTGGAGGGTTATTTTGGAATGACTCAGCTGTGTAAGTTAAGACAGAACTCTGATACTACACATTGACTCTTTTTCTGGCTTCTGTCTACTCAGCCCCCAGGCCTTGTCTTCAACGATATTTTCTTCTTTTTTTTTTTTTTAGATTTATTTATTTATTATGTATACAGTATTCTGCCTGCATGTGTCCCTGCAGTCCAGAAGAGGGCACCAGATCTCATTATGGATGGTTGTGAGCCACCATGTGGTTGCTGGGAATTGAACTCAGGACCTCTGGAAGAGCAGTCGGTGCTCTTAACCACTGAGCCATCTCTCCAGCCAATGTTATTTTCTTAGAACAGTTTCCTCAACCTGCTCTCCCAACCCAGAGTAAACCAGATGTCTTATGTGGTGATATTTTGTTTGTGATCTAACAAAGCTTGCCTGAAGATCAAAGTGCAGAGCTAAGCCACTAGATAGCCATAGAGGCCAGGCAGTGGTGGCACACACCTTTAATCCCAGCACTTGGGAGGCAAAGGCAGAGGGATCTCTGTGAGTTCAAGGCCACCCTGGGCTATACAAGATTGATCCAGTATAAAAGAGAAACAGAGTTAGTCAGTGGTGGTGCACATCTTTGATCCCACCCCTTGGGATCTCACGCCTTTAATCCCTGAACTAGGGAGGTAGAGACAGGAAGTGATATAGCTGGACTGAGAGAGGAAATAAGGCAGGAGGAGACAGGCGCTCAGTTTCCCTTTTCAGCTGAGGAGTTGGTAAGGCGAGAGGTGGCTATGGCTTGTTCCTTTGTCTCTCTGATCTTTCATTATTTATCCCAATATCTGGCTCTGGGATTTTATGAAGACCAATTAGGATTTGTGCTACATCCTTATTCATTGGTTCCCCACTCTTTACCATAACTTTCCTTTTTAGTTGTTGTGCTTGCTGCTCTGACTACAACGGTGGGAAATGCTTTAAAGACCATGTCACAGATACTGAATTAATTAATTTTTTTTGAAGTTATAACTCCTGCTATGTTATAATGATGACCCAATGATTGTGAGACCTCAAATTTTCCTGGGACGTTGCTCAGCCTGGGGGAGAAATACATGATTTCTTTTTCAGTGCAGTCTCTATCTGACACTTTAAAGGCTAAAGGGTTCTTGGGCCCACAGTCAGCAGCTCAGGCTTTGAACAGGAAGCCCTCCTAGGTAGTCCTGTCTTCCCTTCTCTGCTGGCTCTTCTCTTCCGCCCCTGCCATCGCAATGTAAGTGCCAGCTAGGCCTAACTATGGGAGAATTTCTCAGGAGACTTACTGTTTCCTATCTCTATTATTTCACTGACACTGTTACTTCTGTCTGTCATGCTTACATCCTACATTTCTGCTTGGATACTTTCCAAGGTATTTTCTTTTCTATGAACCCACTCCTGGCTTCATTGAAGCTTATGCTATTATATCTCTCACAGAATTCTATCATAAAACCTGTCACACTTCATTTCATTTAGCCCTCTTTGGACCAGATCAGAGATCATCACACTTTTTTTTTTTTTTTCCTGCAAAGACTTAGTAAATACATTGGGCTTTGTGAGCCACACAGATTTTGCCACACTTGTGTATCTCTGCTATTTTGGCACAAAAGCCACCTTAGACAACATGCAAATGAGAAGAAAGGGACTGCATTCCTGTGGAACAGGCATGGGGCCAGATTTGTCCCATTGCTCATAGCCTTCAGATCACTGCTCCATGTCACAGTCTGTTATCACCATTCTAGACTACAGATAATTTTAAGACAACTGTGATTTATTCACCTCGATCAGGCTACCCAGATAAAGCCTGATGCCATCACAGATTGGCTATTTAGAAAAATGTTGGCTGAATCGATAGTTCCAATTCTAGCAAAAACTGTTGTGAGCAGAGATATCTTTTCTTTCAACCCTAGTATTTTCAAATATTAATACTTTTGGACTTCAATTTCAATTTACCTCATTAGTTAGGGTGATGCCAGTTTCCTTGCCTCATTTCTGGGAATTTGAAGAGGCTGAAGAGTCTCCCACTTGTCCATGGACTTCAGTACAAGAAACCATGCACACATGAGGTATTAAATCTTCTTTCATTGCTTGAAGGGGTTCATGGAAAGGTAGGTGCAAATGCATTTGAGGTCAACTTTTTTCAAATAGAACTGAACACGGCGTATTTGTACTTCACAGAGAAAGATTTAAGGAACAATTACACAAGCAGAGGAGGAAGGAGACTCATCTGCACTCAGCACCTGCATTCTCTAGCCTTTACTCCTTCCTGGAGCTTAGCTTCTTTCCATAGTCTTACCATTCCCTTCTCTGGCTCTTAGCACATGGTAGAAAAGGGTATGAACTCCATGCACTGTGCCAATCGCTTCTCAGGGGCTGCTGAATGCTGGCTAGACTGATCAGCCTATATCTATCCTCAGGGAAAGGTTTTACAAGAGTGTGTGTTGTTCCTAGGCTCCATGCCACTTGGAGGCTGATGCACCACAGACCAAGTTGCTTCAGAGAGCTGAGTGTATTTATTGTAGTGCGGAGCTAAGGAAAACTTGTAGCTCGCAGGCACCCACCAAAGGACTCAAAGACAGTTGAGAAACTGAGATGAGGAGATGCTAAACCTACTTTGGACTATTTCAGAATGTCAGAGTCAGGCCAAGAAACGTTACAGATTGAGTTGTTGGGACAGAAGAGGATCATTTTGTATTATGTGACCATGGGAAAGTGACCTAACTTTTCTGTCCCTTGCCTATGTCATTTTATTTAAGAGAGCTAATAGAACATTCATCATAGGATTCTTATTATACAGAAAAAATAACAAATGAAAAGTCCTAAGAGCCTAGCACATGGTAAACATGAAATTGGGGTCTATTCTTATGGTGATTGTGCAGATTTTGTTCTAATTGGAATTGTTTTTGTTTCTTTTGCTATGATTACAATGAGGATAACAAGTTTATCCTTCTTCTGGGACACAGACTAGTGAGATATGTTCTTTTTCCGTGATTATGGCAGATATTGAGGAAGATGTTAGAGCTGCTGCGCATGTTAAATCTACTAATATATCATTGACCTGAGCAAGTCACATGTTTTATACCTAATTCAGTCTTTAAGGAAAGAATTGAAAAGCACTATGGCAGAAATAATGACTATAGGAAGTGAGGGAGGGATGAAGACTTGTAATCAATAATTCAGCTCTCTCTCTCTCTCTCTCTCTCTCTCTCTCTCTCACACACACACACACACACACACACACACACACACACACACACACACACTAGAGTTGAGGAAAGAAACCAAATAAGAAGAAAAAACACACCTAATTAAAAAAAAAAACTTGATGTGGGGAAAGATTTCTCCAGAATATTTAACATGGAGACTATTTAATTCCAGCAAGCCTGGCTACAAATTTCATGATACAAGAGGCATGGGGTGGGATTCTGTAGCAGACTAAATTTGCAAATTCTGAGGCCACATTAAAAATATTTTTGCTTTTTTTTTCAGAGACACATTCAAAGATTTTGATCTCTTAGTGTGCATCATAAATATCCTGAAAGGGGGGGAAAGTAGGAAGTTGTATCAAAAATTTCAGGAGCTTTTTATTCTTACCAGGTTAATGTTCTCTGAGACCAACTGCAGGCTATGTTGTGTAAAGGGAGAAGCCCAGTTTCTTTTTGTTTTACTAGAAAAAGGTCCTTGGTGAAGTTGAAGGTGGACAAAAGCTGTAAAGACAGAGAAAAGATGAGTTCTGATGCTGAAGGAACAGATAAATTCAGCTTTATCATATTTTCAGTCAACTAGATAAGCAGTTTTGCTTATACTATTTGTTGGAGAGATTATTCTTTGTGCAAGATCTACTCTTGGTACCTTTGTGAAAGGTAGGCATCTTTCTCTGCTGTCTGTTCTGCACCCGTGACCTATGCATTTACTTTAATGTCAGTAACCTACTGAGTACTAGAATGATCGTTATGTGCCACCAGGCCTACATGTCACGTACTTTGAATTGACCACGAGAGCTCTAGCTTTGCTCTTCCCCCCGCCCCCGTTCAAATGTGCTTTGACTCTTCTGTGTCCCTTTTTAGTTTCATATAAAGTATATGATTACATCGTCTATTTCTGTAAAAAATTGTTATTGGAATATTGATAGGTATCTCCTTGAATCTGTAAGACTCTTTTGATAGTATGGACAATGGAGCATTCTGAGTCTTTTAGTTTGTGAACACGAGATGTCTTTCCAAACAGCAATGATTTAAAAATTTCAGTGTGCAAGTCTTTCACCTTTTTGATTAAATTCATTCTTGAGTGTTTCATTCTTTTTGATGTAATTTTAAATATATTTTTCTTAATTTCCAGTTTAGATTTTTGATGGAGCATCAACAATTTTTGATATAACTGCTTGGTGTGTGTTGATTTGGGAACCTAAAAATTTAGCGTGTTTGTTGTGTGTGTGTGTGTGTGTGTGTGTGTGTGTGTGTGTGTGTGTGTGTGTGTGTGTATGTGGGTATGTGTGCTCATTAAGTTTTTTGTGTCATTGTTAAACAGATACAGCTTATTCTTTCTTTTATGATTCATATGAATGTTCTTTTCTTTGCCTAATTGCTCTCCCAGGACTATATTGGGTCAAAGTAGCTAAAACGGGCATTCTGACCTTGCTTCTGCTCTTAAAGGAAAAAAGCTTTCTATGTTTCCCTGTATTTCATTGTGCAAAATTTATTAAGCATTTCAATATAAGACCTCGAACTTTAAGACTTCAGGAGGAAAACAAAGAGAAAAGCCTTCATGACACTGAACGTGACAGTGAGTGCAGGAATGTGACATGACAGGTACCAGTAACAAAACAAAGTTAGGTAAGTGGGCCTTGTTCAAATTCAAAGATTCTGCACAGCTAACAAAGCAACAGAGTGAAAAGACATTCTAGGAAAAACAAGGAATTAATGCAAACATCTGCCATAGGATTAGTAACCAAAATATACAAGAAATATGTAAGATTTACTTGTTTTCATTGTATGTGTAGTACTGTTTGTCTGCATGTGAATGCTCACCATGTGTGTGCTTCATGCCCAGGGAGGCCAGAAGAGGGGTTGGATATCCTGGAATTGGAGCCACAAATGGTTATGAGTGTCAGGAACTGAAACCTCATCCTCTACCAGAATAGCTAGTGTGCTTAATTGTTAAGCCATCCTTCCAACTCCCTTTAAAGAATTCTTAGAACTCGACAGCAAAACGTCAAAAGGTCCAACTGAAAATGGGCAAAAAACCAGGTATTTCTCCAAGGAAGATATAAACACAGCAGCCAGGTGTAGGAAAAGAGTTTGGTCACTCTTACTGTCAGGAAATTGCAAACAATCCACAATGGGATGTCAGCTCATACTTTAACAGTTATTTGAAAAATCTTTATTTCATTTATTAATAATAACAACAACAATAATAATTATATTATTATTATCACTGGGGGTGGAAGTGTGACATGTTAGGTATGTGGTGATCAGAGGACAATTTTGTGAAGTCGATTTTCATCTTCTATGTCTGTATAAGTTATATAGATTAAACATATTTTCAGGCTTGTGCAGCTAATGTCTTTAACTGCTGAGTCATCTTGTTGGACATATTAAATATTCATACACACATGTATATATACAAATACATTTAAAATATAAATATATAAGTATTATATATAAAGTATAGTAAGTATATGGACAAAATCTGGAATATACACTGTTGGTGAGAATGTAAAATGGTAGGAATAATATGGGAAACAACAGTATGGCAGCTTCTAAAACAGTAGAAAGGATTATCATGTGATCCAAAGATCCTGTTAATGATTATAAAACCAAAATAACTGAAACCAGAATCTCAAAGAAATATGTAGGTAAATATTCATTAAAGTAATAGTCAAGATGTGGAAATCACCTTTCACCAACAGATAAATGGGTTAAGAAAAAATATTTATGTGACTGAGTGACAATTTTATATCCAGACAGCCATTCTGTCTTAAGAAATAGATATTCTCTTTGCAATACAGCAGATGAGCCTTGAGAAGTTTATGCTGAGGAAAATAGGCCCAGTAAAAGAAAAATAATCTAGGATTCCACTTACATGATGTGTCTCAAGTAGTCAAAATAATGAAATCAGACAGTAGATGGCAACTGTCTGGGCTTGAGAAAACAGGGAAGTGTTACTGAGTAGATAAGATGCTGCAACATTACCTGTTGTCTAGAGTTCTGTATCACAGTGCTATGTCTAGAGGTGGCAATACTGCATTGTGCACTTACCACTTTGCTATGTGAATGGATATCATGTTATGTTCTTTCCATCATGAAAAGTAACTTCAAGTAATGTAGAAAAAGGTACAAAAATGAAAATTTAAGGAAGATTTTGAAGGATGATGAGAAAAATTTAAAAATAAAGACTAATTTCTAAGATAGAGCATTAAAATGTTGGGTGAATATTCCACTTGATGCTACAAAATGCACACAGCAAGGTGACTGTTTAAGAAACCATGCTGTATGCAAACAATACACATATTTATAAACTGAGAATCCTATGAGCATCTTTCAAGTTATTAGTCACTATCATGACAGTACAGAACCCCCATTGTAAGATCAGGGATAAGACTTTAATGTTGTATCATATTAAGTGATGACAATGGCCTGCTCAGGCAACCCCACCATCCAAGGTACCATGCACAGAGCTGGAGTTGGTAGTCTGTCTCAGAGGATGGAGAATATCGCCCTTGCTGCTCTCTCGATTTTCTGTTAATGTCCATCTTCTCTCTAGATCCTTTGTTTTCTGTTTTTTTTTTAACTCCTACACCAAAATCTAATCGTGAGAACCCAGAGTCAAAACTCACCAGGCCCTGGCTAACATAAAGCTGATACATTGATCAGGTGAATGGAGCTAACAGAAACAAAACTGTTACTGGGGTGGAAGGAGGAGTGGGAATTGTGAATAAATGCAGGGAGGGAGGGAACTGGCAGAAAAGACAAAGCCATTTCTACAGTGTAGAAAATCTCGTTGTGAACCCACAAGAGTCTGGCTGCAGGAAAATTTATTTAGATGAGTTTGTGAGTCAGGAATGAGTAACGATCTGAGGTGAGGAGTGGAGTGTAAAGTACAAAACTTGAATATGCCAAAGGCTATTATTAGTCTCTTGCCAGTTTCAAAAAGGAATATGTAATTTGTTTTGTCTCATGGCTTAGGAGGTTTTTACAGCAAAATGCTGATACTCCCTGTCAACAAATAAAATAATTTAAAGCTATCTTTTTATAACAGAGGTTCTAGGCAAAAAAGTCTATATAGTTTTGGTAGATGATGTCAAGGGGTGTGACAGGGCAGTGATAAATTAGAGAGAGAAGAGATGGCAGTGACTTCACTGGAAAGCACACACCATATCACAAACAGTAAAAACTGAGGGAGGCAATTGTGTATATGATGGAATAGGGACTTAGAGAGTTAGATTTTCTGGTTTTCCAAAAGAGCCCATGAGAGGACATTTTACATGTAAATCAATAGTTGTAATAAGCTGTGTATACAGAACCCACTATTTGGGAGTCTGAGCTCTGCCCCTCAAGACCCAGAGAGGAAGAGATACAACTTTAGAGTTAGCACCGCAGGAAGATTCATGTAAATGGATCCTGGAGGTTGCCTAAAAATTGACTTGAAATTTTCTTAATGATAAATCATGTATAATAACACCTCTACTTTGTAGATTTAAGTGGCCCAACGTGTTCATTCATCATAGTTGAGGCAGTTACTTGTCCATTAGCATTTGACTATGTCCTTTGGTCCAGAGTTATTTATGGGAAGTGACTTCCTTATGACTGCTTCTCCAGACTCAACTGAAGACAAAGGTGACTTATATGTGCGACTTTTGGACCAAGGCTTTCAGGAAGCAGGAGTAATTTCTGCATCTTCTCTTTATTAGCTGAATATGAGCAACATAAACACGAGGTGAGAGGAAGCTGAGTAAAGACCACCACATGCAGGAAAGCTGTCATGTGCACTCACACTTAGATGAGCAATAAAGGAACTTCTCTTACTTAAGCCGTCATGTACACATTTTGAGATAATTATGTCATTAGAGCTTGGCTAAAGTTAATAACACAATTCTTAGCACATGGCAGTTGTATAGTGTGACTTCTTGTATTATGCTCACAATAATGCAGTTATTGTTTAAAGATCTTGTATTTTTAAAGTGTGTGTGTGTGTGTGTGTGTGTGTGTGTGTGTGTGTGTGTGTGTGTGTGTATGCATGTTAGTGCAGGTACCTACAAAGGCCAGAGGATTTGATTCCTCTGGAGCTAGAATTACAGACAGTTGTGAGCCTCTCTATGTGGGTGTTGAGAAACAAACTTGGGTCATTTGTAGGAGAAGCATTCTAACTCTGAGGCACCTCCCCAGGCTCCACAGTTATTAAAAAACCCACTATCTGTCCAGCTCTCACAAGTTTCTGTCTTGTGTCTACCTACAGGTAGAGTACAGCTCTGGTAAGGAAGAGTCCTAATCCTTCTCTCCACAGTTCTGTGAGGATGAAATTATCATGTACACTTAGATGCAGAATCAACATCTCTTTAGTGATGTTAAGCGTCCAGTGTGACCCAGGTGGTAAGTGATGGAGCTGTGAGGTAAACTATATCTGTCTAGTTCCATACCATCCTCCTCTCTTGGAATGAGGGCTGAATGGAGTATTGTGGGAGAAAGATTACATATGGCCTGGAATAGGATGCTGGAAGTTTTAGGTCCCCCCTTTTTTAAAATAAAACAACAACAACAAAACAAAACAAAACAAAACAAAACAAAACGGAGCATAGCGAGCTTCGGGAAACTTCAATAATTTAGATTGATTAGAATATGCCTCGCTACTAGAATCTAAAAGAGTAATCTTGCGTATCTAAAAGGGATATATAATATAATTTCCAAGGAAACTTCACACTGAATTACTTTCCAATAATAGTATCAGACTAGACTTACTTCACTCCATTGAAAATGAATGAAGGGGAAAGACATTTCCATGTATGAGCAAGAGTATGGCCAAATGTCCTTTACTTTTGTACCCTTATGGAATGCACACGTGGGCACCTAGTTATGCCTTTTGAGGAGGAAGGAAAGGAGAGGAGGAGAGAGGATAGAAAGTGACAAGAGCCTGGGGAATGAAGGTGATGCGGGCAAAGCAGAGAGAGAAGGAAGGAGAGGAAGGTTGCGCACTATTTTGGCAATGAGTTGTCTTATGCTCTCTCTTGTGCTTTTCTATGTGTGTAGAGCTGAGAATTGAATCCAGGGCCTTATGCTTGCCAAGCACACGCTGTACCACTGAGATATACCCTCAGCCCATTGTGTTCTTTTATAACTGAAGCCTCAGTGTGCACTGCAAACAGCGGTGTAAACTGAATTTTAGGATCCACGGTCCATCTGGTTGCCTTGTCCAAGTTGTCTCTTAGAAGGTAAAGAATATGAGAATGAGAGATTGAACAAACTTTGCAGGAGCTCTCAACTAGCTAATGGTAGGACCAGGAGTAGAAACTATTAGTAGTTATTATGCCTTCCAATTCTGTCACCTCATAAAAAATTTCACCACATAATTCCTGTGATGATGAATATTGTTAACATGGAAACATATAAACTCTTAGGTGAAACTTCTGCATAAATCAGTATACATGATTCTGAGCCAGTGACCTACAATGACAATCTTGGCTAAATTTACAAATAAGTTCATCCAGGTCCCAGCATACATTTACATTTTGGTGAAATTAAGTCCAGGGTTCAGCAAAATCATGGAGAGGAAAAGGAAATAGGAAGAGTTTAAACACTTCCTGCTACTATGCTATGTATCCCCATCAAGATAGACTCTATCCCTTTGGAACCATAAGGCAAAATAAACCTTTTCTTCCTTGAATTGCTTTCAGTCTTATTACAGGAAAGTAATGTATGGGAGTCATGGAACCGCTGT
Source organism: Peromyscus californicus insignis (assembly GCF_007827085.1). Classification (NCBI taxonomy): domain Eukaryota; kingdom Metazoa; phylum Chordata; class Mammalia; order Rodentia; family Cricetidae; genus Peromyscus; species Peromyscus californicus. Next base: position 80,124,759 of record NW_026294551.1, read on the forward strand.
TCTTCCATTGGTCGTAGTTTGCTTGCATTTCTCATGGAAAAGCATCCACTTTGCTAAGTGTTTAGTGTTTAAAGATACATATTTTTCATACAACATTGCTCTTGAATACAAGTCAATTTGCCACTTCATCTGTTGCTCAGCTGAAGAAAGAGCAATCTGTTCCAAAATGGGAGCAAATGCAGCCTTGGCCAGATATGCTTAGAATTAGTATTATCTCCTCTAGTGTAGCATCTTCTGAGGGGCATGGATGATTTCTAAGAATTTATTGTGTTTCCCTTAGGAGCTGACTTGATAACCCAGTCCTCCATTGATATTTGGCATCCCTGATGTAAATTGAGTATCAAATTTCCTGGCTTCCATAGCATTAGCATGGCCAAACATTACATACCTTTTTTTTAAGTTTAATTTTTAAAAAAGTTTTTTTTTTCATTTTACATACCAATCCCCGTTTCCCCTTCCTCCCTTTCTCCCACCTTTCTACCTCCTCCCATCCCACCCCTTATCCACTCCAGAGAGGGTAAGGCCTCCCATTACACACTTTAATCTCCATTAGTGATTGTGTAACCTTGACTCAAACTATGGTATTAGGAGAATAGATGTCTCATTGATGAACAATTTTCAAGATTCTTGTTGCAGTTGGGATATTTATAATACAAAACTGGCATGTTATTTATTAATTTACTTTTGGAGAGGGTATCATATAGCCCAGGCTAGTCTTGAACTTGTTATGTAGATGAGGATAATCTTGTAACTAGTTCCCTGTCTCTCTGCCTACCACATGCTTGGAGTGTATGTATGTACTACCACACTGGATTTCAGCATTCTCCTGTTCTCTTACTTCTGTAAAAAATGAAGGTATTTAAGATTCTGCTAATAACATAAACCAACGTAGACTATTCTTCCAAGAGGTAAAGGGCCACAGACTTCAAAGAACAGTAAAGGAGTAGATAAAGGTTCTGAATTCAAATTTGAGCTCTGTCATCAACAGCTGGGTGTTGCTTGAGTTTTCCTGCCTGGCCCACAGTCAGGACAAATCTCTGTCACCCGCCAGTCCCACAGCCGCTCAAACCCGACCAAGTAAACACAGAGAATTATATTGGTTACAAACTGTATGGTCATGGCAGGCTTCTTGCTAACTGTTCTTACAGCTTAAATTAATCCATTTCCATTAATCTATACCTTGCCACATGGCTCGTGGCTTACCGGCATCTTCACATGCTGTTTCTCATCGTGGCAGCTGGCAGTGTCTCTCTGACTCAGCCTTCCACTTCCCAGCTTTATTCTCCTCCTTGCCCCGCCTACACTTCCTGCCTAGCCAACGGCCAATCAGTGTTTTATTTATTGACTAATTAGCAACACATTTGCCATACAGAACATCCCACAGCACTTCCCCCCCTTTTTTTTTTTCAAAAAGGAAGGTTTTAACCTTAACAAAGTAAAATTACATATAATTTGGGAATTTGGGCGTAGCTTCTCTTACTACTTCCTGCTGGAGGGGGGCGCTGTATCTTATGGGGAAACAAAGAAAATTTTAGGATTATGGAATAGTCCATGAGGCTGTATCGTCTGAGCCAGATGCCTTCAAACCGTTCTGGATGTTGGATCATCTGGGCCATGGTGTCATCGGAGACCTTTCAGGGGGTCTTGGCTGGTCAAACCTGATGTGTCTTAATCTGGAACAAATCCATAGCCTCTGGCTTTCTGTGGAAACAAAAGCAGAGTCTCCTTTCCAAAGTAACATATCCTTATATCCAAATTTTGAAGTCAAGGTACCTTTAAAATATACATTTTGGCATAACTCAACAGCTTTTACAATCAAATGTTTTTCTGCAGTTAAAAATCCCAAAGACAACACAATGCAGATTCTCTGTGTAATATCCATTTTTACGTGGCTTATTTTTTATACTACCTTTACTGTCTCTTTAAAGACTTTATTTTTTAAAACTATGTATTTGTTTATATAACTTTATATATCACCTTTTTTTTTCTCTTTCAAGCCTACGTATCTTTTACACACATTGTAAACTATTACATCTGAATCTGTCTTATTGTGAGTCTATTGCCTTAAACTGCAGCAGCTGTGGCTGCTGGCTCCGCCCACCTCAGCTTCCCAACATGGCGTTTTCCACCAGCTCTGGGAGCTATCGTGGGTCTCTATGCTTTTATCCAAGCAGTGTATAGCCCAGAAACCTCTTTGTTTTGTACCTGCAAAGGCTAAATCCACCACGCAGCTTAATGTGCCACTTGCAGAGGACTCATTCCTGCCATACTGCAGGTCGAGTGCACATGCTAGGAACCCACCAGTAGCTCAAACTGGCAGCTGCCGCTCATTTGAGAGAGACGATTAGGAAGCTGTTTTTAGCTCCGTTTTAGAATCTTTTCTCAGGTTTAGGTGGAAACTCTTGCCACCACGTTGGACGCCATTTGTTGCTTGAGTTTTCCTGCCTGGCCCACAGTCAGGACAAATCTCTGTCACCCGCCAGTCCCACAGCCGCTCAAACCCGACCAAGTAAACACAGAGAATTATATTGGTTGCAAACTGTATGGTCATGGCAGGCTTCTTGCTAACTGTTCTTACAGCTTAAATTAATCCATTTCCATTAATCTATACCTTGCCACATGGCTCGTGGCTTACCGGCATCTTCACATGCTGTTTCTCATCGTGGCAGCTGGCAGTGTCTCTCTGACTCAGCCTTCCACTTCCCAGCTTTATTCTCCTCCTTGTCCCGCCTACACTTCCTGCCTAGCCAACGGCCAATCAGTGTTTTATTTATTGACTAATTAGCAACACATTTGCCATACAGAACATCCCACAGCAGCTGGGTAGTCCCTAACGTGTCTATTACACTATCTGAGACTTGATTTCATTAACCAACATGTGTGCGCATTATAATGATCTCAAAGGTTGCTTCCAGATTTATATTGTTTCAGTCTATTCAATATGCTTCCTTTTTCTTGGTGAGAATAAGAATAAGAGAAAATAATTCTCCAGAGTCTCTTTGCCCACCTGCCACTTGGTAGATCTGAAAGCAAAAGCCAAATTGGGCTTATAATTTGGTTAATTTCCTAATTAGAAGTTCGGTGCTATCTTACCTTCTCCTGAAGGATGCTTTTGTGTTTGCAGGTGCAATGACTTATCAGATTCAACTTCACTCTTTGTACCCAGAATCTAAATGGAAGAAGTCTTTAGTGTGTTTTTCTGTTCCTGCACTGTGGCTTCTATCTATTTAGTCTGTGACTCGGTTGACAGGCAGGGGTGCTCCTGAACCCTTTCTTTCAGGTTAATAGTGTCCTTTTTGGATGTCATCAAAGGCTCGTTATGATGTTGGAAGATGTTTTTTCTAAGAATCTGAGAATAAGAAGAGCTGATGCATCTTCAGAGTTAGAGAAAAGGATATTCTCTGACCTTGAGTTTATAATTTTCTTCTACTATCCTGAGCAGCAATAAAAAACTGTCCCATGACTTTCTATCAGTTTTTGAATTATCCAATGAAAGTATCACAAGATGATAATTAAGATGAACTGACCCAAGTGTTAGTAAGTATAGAATTAAATGAAACATATAAATAACTAAAGGTTTTCAGGATGATAGAGAGCTTCACATGGATAAAATGCTCTTTCCCACACCTTTTTGGGGTGTTTGTAAAGAAACAAGTGATCTTCAATAGAAAAATATTGAATGATATTGAAGGCAAAAACAAAGAACAAAACCAAAACAACCAGCCAAACAACAATAAGGAAACCTGTAAATGCTGTTCATTCTAAAGGAAGGAGCTAGTCACAGGACCTGAATCTTATCTGTGCCTTCCCAAGCTAGAGTGGAGTATGTTCTCCATCTGTCTGTCATCTTTCTTACTGATTGTAGGGATTTAAATGGATAGATACAGTACTTAATACATGTTTTTCTTTCTTTCTCTTTCTCTCTTTCTTTCTTTCTCTCTTTTTTTCTAAACAATCTCTTAGAATATGCCTGCTTTCGTTGCTCTTCATCTTAACCTGCTCTTCAGTTTATCCATTTCAAACGGGCACAAACGAATGATGAAAGAAAGGTAAAGACTGTGGACCCTTTTGTATATATGTATTTTGTAATATTTTGTATATACAAATTACATTTTGTATATATGTAATTTGCAAATGTCTTATATGGGCAAGATTCACAGGTGAGACCAAGTAAATGGAAAAAAATGTTCTAAAGCTAGAATATTCACAAGTTCTAAACAATTCTCAGTTAGGTGAGAATCAGAAGCCCATGCCCAGGACTGCCTGAATGGTCAGGAACTAGAGACTGGATAGCTCAGAGACCTAGGGTAGAACTGAACATGACTGTCAATAAAAAAATCAAGGAAATGACTCCTATAATATTCTGCTATACTCCTAGATCAGTGCTTTGTTCAGTCATCATCAGAGAAGCTTCTTCCTGTAGCAGATGGGAGTGGGTGCAGAGACCCACAGCAAGACATTATGCGGATTGAGGGAGGGAGAGAGTCTAAATTGGAGGTCTCCTTCAGGTCCCTCCCCTCTGAGACCGAAGAGGGGCAGAGGTGATTCTAGGAGTCAGAGGCAATGGAGGACACCAGAAGAACATGGCCCAGTGAATCTATCAAGCAAGGCTCACGTGGAATCACAGAGACTAGAGAAGCAAGCAAGGGAGCCTGCATGGGTTTGCACTACTAGGTCCTCTGTGTTTGTTGTGGCTGTTATCTTGGTGTTTTTGTGGGATGTAGTAGAATATTTTAAAATGTATTACTTTTGCTTATGTTGTATTTGTTTAACTCTGTGAAGCTGTGTTACTGTGCCTGTGTAAAACACCTGATGGTCTAATAAAGAACTGGCTGATAGCTGGGCAGGAGAAAGGATAGATGGGGATGGCAGGCAGAGAGAATATGTAGAAGGAGAAAAGTGGGAGGAGAGAGCTGCTAGCTAGGAATGAGAGAAGGGGAGGACACCATGGGCCAACCACCCAGCTGCACAACCAGCAAACCACAGAGTAAGAGTAAGATTTACAGAAGTAAGCGAACAAGAGAAGCCCAGAGGCAAAAGATAGATCGGATAATTTGAGATAAGGAAAGCTGGCTAGCCAGCGGCAGTGGCGCATGCCTTTAATCCTAGTACTTGGGAGGCAGAGCCAGGAGGATCTCTGTGAGTTCCATGCCAGCCTGGTCTACAGAGCCAGATCCAGGACAGGCACCAAAACTACACAGAGAAACCCTGTTTGAAACAAAACAAAACAAAACAAACAAAACAAAACAAAAAAGGAAAGATGGCTAGAAACTAAGCCAAGCTAAGGCTGGGCATTCATAATTAAGAATAGGCCTCCGTGAGTGAATTTATTTGGGAGCTGGGTGGCAGGTCCCCCCCAAAAGAGTAAAACAATCAACAACAGTGTAAGCTGGTGAGTATCTGACTCTTTCGCCTCTCTTGGGACTCTTTTCCTCCTATTGGGTTGCCTTGTCTAGCCTTGATCGGAGGGCTTTTGCCTTGTCTTACTGTATCATGTTTTGTACTATTTGGCTGTTGTCTCCTGGAGTCCTGCTCCTTTCTGAAGAGGAAACAGAGGGGAAGTGGATCTAGAGAGAGGGCATGTGGTGAGTGGTGGAGGGGTTGGGGGGAGTGGAGGGAGGGGAAACTATGGTTCGTTGGGATGTATTGTATGAGGGAAGAATCTATTTTCGGTTAAAAAAAAAAAAGTCCTGAGACAGGGGAAGTGATCGTGGGCTAAGGTCTTCTGCTACTACTGCCTTGTTTAGAAAATAACACTCTACCTAACATTCCAGGTGAGTTTGTAGTGTGGGAAGATCAGAGCACAGTTATACTTGTCATTTGCCTTTGATTCCTCAGAATCACAAAAGAACCCAAGTCTTATTCTCCCAGTAGGGGGAGCTGTGTTGCCTGATCAGACCATTTCTGCTCTTGTTGGAGTGATGAGGTGCAGTTTGGGGTCAAAAAATTGCTTTCAAGTTGGTGTGGTGGTTCATGTGTACAGCCTAGCACCTGGAAGAGGATGTGGGAGGATAGTGACTTTCAGACCATACTGGGCTTCATAGTGAGATGCAATCTCAAAATAAATAAATAAATGAATAAACAAACAAACAAATAATAAATAAATGAATACATACATACATACATACATGCATGCATACCTCCCAAGCCCCTCCAAACAAACAAAAACTCCCACCGCCCCCAAAAACCAAGAAAAGAAGATACCTCCTCTACTTGTAACAACATCAAATACCATGTCCAAGCGACAATAGAGATGCTCATCAAGGGAAGGTAGTGGGAAGTGAGGAAACATTTAGTTAGTGTAAAGAAAAAGAAAGCAAAATAAAAAAAAATCAAAGTTTCTGAAATATACAATAGAATCCAGGGAAACATCCTCCAGGTGCTTTGAACTTAGCCTCTGGTGAAGGGCAGGGAAGGGCTTTGCTGTGATGCTCTTAGCATTAGACATTCCACTGAATGCTCTTGCCACGGCCTGCTCTTCCCCTCCGTCCTCACAGCGTCATTGCTCCTCTTTGGCTGTTGTTGGTCTCCTTTTTTAAACTTACAGCAATTATGTCTAGTGAAGTTACATGATAAGCTCCGGTGAGTTGACAGCCCTCGCATGCTTAAGCACATGCGTGGTAGGAAATTCCATTGGGATACACATTATATTGGATACTTTATAATATTTAAAGCATCTCACCCCAACAAATGAACTGAGGAAATCTAAGTGACTGGTCTAATACTACATAACTAATGTGTAGCTGAAGCACAACTATTTATTTCAAAGTCATACTTTAGACCTATGAACTGATAGAACATAGGAAATCAGTAAAAACTGACTTCTCTCCTCTAGAAACTTATAGACTAATAAAAGAGGGAAGGAGAATACGAAGAACATAAGGGGAATTCTCCATGAAACAAATAGAGTATGAAATGAGTGTGGAGGAAAGAAAGGAAGGAGGGAGCAGAGATGGAGGGGTAAATACGTAGGAGAGAGGGGAATGAAAATTCTGTTTCTAGGCATGAGAACACTGGTTGACTCATATGGAACATCAGTAATGCGGAGACAGGGTTGGTACTCCCCATATTCTTTGAGAGGAATTTGCAGACTCATTCACTTCTCCTTTTAATCACACCTCCCACTTGTTTCCACTTCAAATGTCTTAATAATCTTTGTGTCTATTGCAGCTGAGTGACGACACAGACATGGGCCTGATGTCCAGGGGGCAGAAAGCGAATTGATCCATTCTGAAGCACCTGGTGACCCTATCCACACAACGTGAGCCTGGTCTGGGTAAGAAGGAGGTGGCTGTGAGGCACGGGCTTCAGAGGAAGATTCAGGCAAGAGCATTTGAAACTAGAAGTAGAGGCTGCCTGGTACTGACATATAACCAGGGAAAGTTTCAAAACAAACACTTGCAGAGAGGTGAACTGAGCATATTGAACGCAGAAACACATGCCAGGGAGATGCTTGTTTAAGCAAGCAGAAAGCACATTCTCAGTTTTGTAGAAGAAAATCTAACAGCATCTCGTGAATACGTCTGTGCCTCATCTCTATTCACAGGGATTCCTTTTTAGCAGAAGGTAGAAATGGAGAGTTAAGAGGCTGGAAGAAAATCATGACTCTAGGCTGTCTCATATCTAAAGCCCATTCTTTTCAACTCAATACTCCATGATTTTGAAAATGCTCAGAGAATCGATGCTTTGGATAACGCATGGTCTAAGGGTCCCTCTACTATCCAGGAGCAGCAGATTGCTGCTTCTGTGTTTGTGTGTGAGAGCTGAGCAGAAGGTGATGAACATAGTTGAGATTGGATCTTCTGGCATGTACCATGGTAGAAGTGTCTTTTTGTCTTTCTGAGGCAACTGTGGCGAAATTGCCATGCTCTACCTCCATCATCTTGCTCCTAATTGTGGGTGACATTTGCCACAGCAGCCTAAGGGTTGACTGTACATTTTCTCTAAATGGACTTGTTCGTTAAACAGAAGTCACCTATAGACCCCAGAAATTGTATAAAATTATAATAATCATTTCTGTGAGAACTATCCAGAGTAATTCTGTGAACTGCAGAAGGTTCTGCAACTGATATTATGCATTTGACAAACAGAAGAACTGAGGCTGAGACACCATGGTGGACCTAGATATCCCTCTCCTTAGCCATTCTCTTTCTGCAAAGGCAAGCAGATTTTTTTTCTTATAAATGTCTTCTGTAGATGATGTTTATACGTAAGACATATGAACTCAGCCTGTATATGTGCCCTTTATGCTCACTTATTATCTTCTGGTATTATTTCAGGAATATATGAGATTTTTTCTTGACCTAATTTTAAAGGAGTAAGAATTTTTAAAGATAACACATGCAGGGGTCTATATGCCCATAAAACGAAGGCTGTACTGATAGGCATCATTTTTGCCTATTCAGTAGACCCCCCCTGGCTCTATCTCTCACTTTGGTCAGACCCTCAGACTGTTCCCTGAGGGAGCTATTACTCTGCACTCAAGTGGTTCCAGTGCAATTGGATCAAAAAGACTCCCTCCAAGGACCAGTATGTAACTGAAGTGGCCTATAAATGTATCCGTGAAGTCCCGGCAAGCATGAGGTCAAAGGGAGTAAGTTTTAGATGTGCATCCTGACTTTAGATGAGGCACTGGATGGAAGAACAGAAGCTTGAAGTGTCAAGAAGCTATCTTATACAGTACGGAACAAACCTACCTGAAAGTGAAAAATTTAAAAAGGAGAAAGCCGAGGTTATAACTGAGATCAGGGCAGCCAGCTGGAAAAAAGCAATTTGAGAAAGACACAGAGATGTCAGAGAGACTGGTAGGAAAAGGCAGGGAGACAAAAAGATAAAAAAGAGAGAGAAAAGGAGTGGGGGTGAAACTCTACGGATACACACACACACACACACACACACACACAGAGAGAGAGATGATGTAGAAATAAACACATAGACACACAGAAAGGTGGAGAATATAGCACATACACATAGACACATTTACACACATTTTATGTGAGTCAGAGTCAGAGAAACTGACATCTTTAGGATCCTGGTTCTGTCTGCATGGAGAGCTGCACTTCAGTGCTGGGGAGACAGTTCAGTCAGTTAAGTACTTGCCTTACAAGCGTGAAGGTTCAAGCTTCATCCCCAGAGCCCACATAGAAAAGGCCGGGGTTGCTGGCACACGTCTGTAAACCCAGAGCCGAGGAGGTGAAGGCAGGTAGATCCTCTGGGCTCTCTGGCCACTTAGTGAATTTCAGACTAGTGGCAGCTTCTATCTCTAAAAGCAAAGTGGCCTCCACAAGCTCCACCAAAACGTGTGCCTCCACATATGTGCACACACACACACACACACACACACACACACACACACACACACACACCTCTACCTCATCATAGGAGATCCCAATTCGAAAAGCCAGTTCTCTTTCACTTGAACCAATTTGAGTTGGAGCCCTGAAGAACACCAACTAAGAATCCTGTGTTTCTGGCTCCATCTTGGTTACCAAACTAACTCTGGTTCTCATTTTATATGATTCCTTAAGCTTCTTGTCATTAAAACATCAACAAGGACACTCTCTCCACCTATCCACAGCTTGATGGAAGCTGACATAGTGGAGCTGTAAAAGGGCTTTGGGTTTTAAAAAAAAGTGCCATAGGGCTCATGGACATCATCCTGGAACATCTATCCCCAAAGTAAAAACAAACAAACAAACAAAAGGTGTTGGAGGCTATTTTTTTAATGCTGCAGATTTGGCAGAAGACAAGGCTGTGGAGAAGCTAATTCATACTTTCTGAGGTAGCAGAAAACAGCTATTAAAAGGTATCACAAATTTGGGGCGTTGGTGTAGGTAATGGGAGAGAATTCTTTGAAGAGATATGACTGCTGTTGCTAAGGACATCTTGAGGACATGACCCAGAATAAAATTAGAGAGATTCCCAGCCCTACAATGGCTTGGGGTTTTCCTTTTGTTTTCAGATAAAAAGAAAGGGGGGACATTCAACTTTACTGATTTGGCAGAGCCAAATATTTGTTTCAAAAAGAAGTGTGCTTCTTGGGCCTTATTCTTATGCCTCTTGAACAGGAGATGCTATGATTTGTTTCTCTGGTATCCATTGCCAGTTGTGTGACTGCAACCACCCTCATGCACAAGAAATGATATGTATATGGCAATTATGACTGAGTTTCCCTCCCAAGTCCAAGCTGAAGTGTTCTGGATGGAACCATTTCATAAATGTTAATCAATGTCTTAGTTAGGGTTTCTATGCTATGAAGAGACACCATGACCACAGCAACTCTTATAGAGGAAAACATTTAATTGTGTCTTACAGTTCAGGGGTTAAGTCCATTATCATCATAGTGGGACATGGTAGCATGCAGGCAGACATGGTGCTAGAGAGGAAGCTGAGAGTTCTTACTACTTGCCTCACAGGCAACAGGAAGTGGTCTAAGACACTGGATGTGGCTTGAGTGTCTATGAGACCTCAAAGCCTGCCTCCACAGTGACACACTTCCTCCAACAAAGCCATACCTCCTAATAGTGCCATTCCCTTTGGGGGACATTTTCTTTCAAACCACCACAATGAGTTCTCTGTCACTGTAATGGAATACATGGGACTAAGCTTTTACAAATGGACCTTCAGAGGCCATTATCTATACTCAAACTATGGCAAGAATTAATTCAAAGAGAATAACTAATATGTATCTGTTGTAAAACAATAGAATAGGCATTGAATTTACTTTATATCTTTTTCTACTTACATGTGAAGTAGGTATTGAACTTCATCCTGTAGATGAGGAGGCTTAGGTGTAGAGAATTTAGATGAGAGGTTTCTAAATGTTGTTGCCAATCAGCGTGACTCTGAAGTACTTATTTAAAACCAATGGCTCTCTTTCTCAAACCTCAAGTACAACTTCAAGAGGAGGAAGAAGCCTATATGGGTAGAGTTAGCTAAGGAGGTGATGCAATGTGCAAACCACTTGGGCTGACATGGTACTCCACTGTGGCAATGACAATACTGCTATAACACCAGTGCTTATTTGAGGTCTACCTGTGTCAAACTTGATACCCCTCATGTTTCATTATTTTCATTGGCAATCCTTCAACGTAACTTAAAACAACCCACCACATACATGTTATGTATTGCCTCCTATACTGGGAATTTCACTCACTGAGATTAAATCACAAATCCTTTTGATATTTCTGGCCAATTGATGAAGCATCTTGTTTACCATCTAGGCATGTTTTTGTTGAACACAGGGATAATTAAATGCTCAGTGTCCTAGACCAGGCCTGGCAAGTGACATTGAGCCAGTTATCTGCTTGCAGGAGAAATTAAGAGAACAAAACACATTCACTAGAGTGTGGAAGGTCAGCTCTCCTTAATAAAGGGTTTGCAGCTATGTGAAATTGGAAAAGAAATGATGTATTCTGAAACTATTTTCATTCCATTAACTTAAGTCAAGAAGAATAAAGGCAAATGCAGTTTCAAAGCTTAGCTTCCAGATCTGATGTGCACTGAAGGAGAAGAACTGACTTTCTTCTACCAACCTTACCCCTCAACACACACACACACACACACACACACACACACACACACACACACACACACACACCTTACACACTCAGCTTGGGAATTTGAGACCGGAATGTACAACACAGATGTTGGTAGTACTTCTCACGTTCCTCTGTAACATCACACATGTTTTCTGAGATACGCAAATCTGTCAGTTTCATTCTGCTCTCTTCCCTTAGGCCAGACATCATCAGAATCCTACCCTCTCTTCTGTGATGTACATATACATGTACTGTACAATTACTTGTGTGGGTGTTTGCACCTGTGCTTGTATGTGCATGTGTATGTATCTACTTATGTATGTGGATACCAGAGGCTGATATTGATTGCCTTTCCACAATCACTCTCCACTTTTATTTTTTGAGACAGCATTTCATTAAATGAGCGAAAGCTCATTCATTCCTGTAGACTAGCTGGTCAACGGGCTTCAGGGACCCTCTTATTGACTCTCCTCTATCTCTGAGTTTTCCGGCATTCGCAACCATGCCTCCTTTTTTTGTGTGTTCTGTTATCCAAACCCAAGTCCTTATACTTGTATAGCAGGTGCTTTACCTACTGAGGTGTCTCTCCAGCTCCCCAGGTCTGTCCTTTAAGAAATAAAGGAAGTAACTATGGGCTGCTGATGCATTCTGCCATTGAGTTGGGAGCTAGTGACACATTTACCTGAAGGGAGTACAATCAGGTTTCTTCACTTGGTCTGTTATAGCTCAGATCATTCTCTCATGATAGTTTTGGCTTTCTGAGAGCTTCAGGATGAATTTAAAAATAAAATAAAGGAGGGGGATTCCAACTACAGACATCAATGTTATATCTTGAGTTCTTCCCTAGAGTCCAGATTGCTTCTGGTTTAAAAAGACTGCCAAGGCACTTTCCAACTGTCTATCTTTTTGAGAGTGATAAATACATACTATATATACAGAATCCCTCTGCTATTCATGGTAAACAGCTCTTTGAGGTTTTCAAAATATCACAGATATTTTGAAACAAAGGCTGAGAACTTGCTTTCAAAACTCTCAGACAGTCTAGTTTATACAAAGAAATAAATCTGTGTCCTCACCACAGCTAAAAATGTTAGAGATAAAAGAGTAGGAGAGATGAGCAGGGATGTCCTTGAAATGCACAGATTGGATTTTGGACCATCTGCAGCTGAGTATCGAGTGTCTGGTGGTCTAAGAGCCCTGGGTGATGGAGGTATAGCATTAGGAAGTCCTCAGGTAAATGGTTCTACTATATTTTATTTTTTTTATTTTTTATTTTTTGGTTTTTTGAGACAGGGTTTCTCTGTGTAGCTTTGCGCCTTTCCTGGAACTCACTTGGTAGCCCAGGCTGGCCTCGAACTCACAGAGATCCGCCTGGCTCTGCCTCCCGAGTGCTGGGATTAAAGGCGTGCGCCACCACCGCCCGGCTTCTACTATGTTTTAATAGAATGACTTCATTAAGAGTTTTGTGAGGAAAAACTAGCAACTATTTCTTCCACAAAGTGATGCTTTTGAGCCAGCCAGTAAGACAACTTTCTAGTGAGTCCACATTATGAACATGGTGTTTCTCTTGGTTAATGCCAGGAAGAAAAATCTCTGATCTCTGGTTTATTCAATGGCTTTTCTTCAGCTCTCATGGAAACTTTGTTATACTTTCAGCCACCCTAAAATAGGCATATTTGATTTTCTCAGGTTGCTTCTTTTTCCACATACCTTACACTTAACCTCTTACATTTCCCACAGCACAACATTTCTAGGGAACTACTTGGTTTGGTATTTCTACAGAACTAAACAGACTGAGTTGTCCTTGTGAGATCTCTATGAGAAGTATCCACATATTTGCAAGCTCGTAAGATAAACAGATCTCAAGTTTTCTCTGACTAAAAGTTAATTGCATTAGGTCTCCGACAGTAGGATCACCAACCATGACTGTGCATTCTGAGAAGCCCATAAAAATGTCATTCCCTCACCTCCTGCATCTGGAGCCTCTGGTTCCAACTGCTTTATATTTCATACATCTGGTGAACTGGCTTGAGACAATTGTGAGCACTGACACATCTTTAATCTAATGGAGAAAAAGCAGTCCTTAGGCTTCCCAGAAGAACCTGCTCTTTAACTGAAAAAGATGAAGATAATCGAATAATACCAAAGGAGGAAAGGGCAAGAGAGAATCTCCTTCTGCATTAGTTCAACAGGGATCCTCATCTTCTCAGTGGCAGGTAGTTAAGGTGTGTGTGTGTGTGTGTGTGTGTGTGTGTGTGTGTGTGTGTGTGTGTGTGTGTGTTTCCCCTTTGGGGAGAGAAAGTGTAGCTAACAATAGCCCCACGGACATCTGATGGACAACAACAACAACAACAAAAACCAATAGTAGAGGTGTATAGGAAAATCAGATGTTTCAGGGGCTGCTGGCTAGAGGGCAAATTGTAAAATCTTGCTGAAGAATGGTTTTCTAGCATTGCCAATATACAATATTGTAAAAAATTACAATATCTCTTCAAGGAGACTATTTTTACACTAGTAATAAGAAATATAGAAAAATATTTCTATACATTGATCTGAATCTTTATGCCAATGAATAAACTTGGGGATTTGTCAGATCTACTTTAAAATATCTATACAAGATTATTTTATTACTGAAAGTACTGTTCCTTAATAATTATTTTTAATGATGGGGAAATGATTGTGCTCAAGGAAGCACACAGACATACAACCATGAAAACGTAATACCAATTCTGCTGAAAATGAAATAGTAAAAAGACTACAGAAATGTTCCTTGAATGCTGGATAATTTCTTCTTTCTTCTTTATACTTTCCATCTAAAACACGTACATAGGCTAGTCATGTGGTTCAGTGAGGGAAGACACTTATCACCAATCCTGATGACATGGGTTTGATCCCTAGGACCCACATGGTGGAAGGAGAAACTGACTCTCACTAGCTGTCCTCTGTACTCCTCGCCTCTAAGACTTTCTTACAATATGCTGCCCTGTGATCCACTTTACGTAGTTTAAGTACACTGGTCAGGGATGATACAATCTGCTTTCTTGTTGGAAAGTGCTAGGTAGAGGTAGGGACTAATTGTTCTTAGAAATCCGAGACCCTTGATATCTAGGATAGGGTGGGTTGATTCCAGGCAGGCACATTTCCTTGGCTTTTCTGGAAACAAAGTTCTAGAGGACCAAAAAGGAATCAGGGAATTAAGGCTATCTAGTACCCAGAGGACCTGTCAGGAAGGACCTGTCTCTTTTCATTGTTGTCTCTGATGCTGGTCCTAGGTCAAGATTCAAGCTCTAGAGAGATATGTTCTGATTGGACATGTTGGGTCTCCTAATAGGCCTGAAGTGGGCCAGATAGCAGGGAGAAAAACATTATGCTACGGTAACCATGGTGTTTAGTCTTCATTTCAACTTGACTGGCTGTAGAATCACAATCGAAACATACCTCTAGGTGTGTCTATAAGAGTATTTCCTGAAAGATTTAACAGAAAAGGAAAGACACATCCAGGATATGAGCAACACTATACTGTGGACAAACTGAATACCAGCACTCAGTAATTTAGACAGGGATATTGGAAATTCTTCCAAGACAATATACAGTGGGTGGAGATTTCTCCCAAAAGATACTACTAGGAAGGAAAAGGGATGCTTGGAAGCATATGGAAAGAAGCAAGGCCATTTATCATCTATAAAATAATCTCACTGGGCAAGAGAGACGTGGTTACTGCTATTTTCAGGGAAGATTATTTGGTGATAGAATATAAAATGAATTGGAGCTGGAAAGACGGGTGAATTAGGAACACTCTCTTCCTTGAATGAACATTAGTGGTTATGTCTTGTGGCAAGTAGGCATCTAAGGTGAGGATCCTCAGATTGCATCTGTGGGCATATAATCCAGGTCACTGCTTCCAACTCTTGAGAGACACGGTGACTGCCTGTTCACCATGGTAGAGTGTAAATCATGCTGGATGAAGCAGGTGGTTCCTAATTTGGCTTAGCTATAGAATGCATAAGGAGACAGAAGCAGGCAGCCAGTCTTGCATCTGCAAGAACTACCCATGGATTGTGGTAATCACACTGAACCTCTCTGTATCTCAAAGCCTTCACCTATGCCTGATTAAATGGCTCCCTGGGGGAATATTTATGTGACACACATTCACACAGAATGCTCAAGGGAACCTTAGTAATACAGAAATTAATTTCATATATATATATTATATATATATATATATATATAATATATATATTCTCAACATCTGTCTATAAACAAATGTGGAGACTTGGCTGGGGGACCCCCTTATTTCATAACTCAATTTGTGAGTTTGAAGCCCACTTTGTGGTTAAATGTTTTTGAAATCCATATCATGCAGGCTCTGGGATTTGGGATTACAAATGATGTCCCACATGGCCCATTTATTTTGAAAGCTCTAACTCAAGTGTGTAAATGCCCATGCTTCTAGGCAGAATGATTCATGCTTTTACTACACATTTTGTCCTTTGAAGGTTGAACCAATAACTCTGTCTTGTACTTTATTAATTTCTCCCGTCTTCATTCTCTGGCCTTCCACCCAAGGCTTCTTTTTCTCCCTTTCCTCGAGCTTCGCTCTTGCTCCAATTAAGCCCCCATCACAGAGGCTGACATTTCCGTCATTGGGGCAATCTTTGCTTATCTCATTCGTCACTGGTCTATGTGTGGTACCCCTAGCACTTCCCCTTTCCTCGCATTGAATCGGTCATGATTCCTTAGCCCTGCTGCTTCTTTGTTGTCTCCTTTATGCCTGTCATGTGTTCATTTTCCGCCATCAACCTCCCAGCCTCTATTTTGCTTACCTCACCAGTATATTATACACAAAAGTTAAGAGTCTCTTATTTTCTTCTTTCACTTTTCACTTTTGTAGACTATTACTATTGTTGATAAAACTTATTTTTAAACTTTCATCAGTTTTTTTTCCAGTGAAAATATCAATTCTACATGCCCTAAATTAGAATTCAAGGCTCTACAGCCTTCTAACTTCATCTCTCACAGTGTTCCTACCAACCACTGTTGCCCTAAGGCTTTCTAACTATGCAAGAACATTCATACTTGTCTGTGTTTACTTCTTCTCTTCCAAACTCTGAACTTCTTTTAAATTATTTTGCAAATGCAATCTTGACTTTGGGACATTTTCTGACTGTCAAATATATATATGTTTTTCGTACTATAGTCCTCATGCTAATGTCTCCATGCTATTCTCTCATTTTAATTTAATATAACTTATAATATGATTTTTATGTCATTAAAGAGTTCCTCATTCTGGTTTTAGTCTCAAAAGTACAATCTTTCTTTTATGAATTGAAACCTTAATAACAATTAATATAAATAGCAATAGTGACATTTATTGGATGATTTCTATGTGCCATAACTATAGTTTTGTATACACAATCTTACGTGTCTCTTTACCAGCACTGGATGACGCAGGTGCTGTTATTATTGCTTATGTGCAGATATGGAAGTCAAAGCCTAAAGAAGAAAAGTAACTAGTTTTCTAGGGTCTGGGGTCCCAGAAAGTTTTAAAGTCCACATCTGATCTTTTCTGAAGCAGAGACTCACTCATAAACAAGTTTTACTAAACCCAATTTCTCAGTCAGTGTCTGGTATTCACTTCATTCACCTGTGAAGTATTAACACAATGCAAAGCAATATCCCTATAACTCAATGCATTAATGTGATAAGCATAGATAACCCAAAGCATCTCAAACTAGTTTACTTAAAATGTGTGTTTCATGTAGAGATGCAACATAGTCTCATTAAGGATAATGTCATTGATAAAGAATAGCAGTGAATTCCTTTCTACTCTTTTTTAAGAAGTAGAGTTTACTTCTACTCTTTTAAATCTAAATTGTTCTTAGAAACTTGTTTACCTAATAATAAGGAAGAAGAGTTTCCACACCTGGACCTCATGGCATGGGAAGATTCTACTTTTCTTTTAGAATGTGCTCTATAGAAGTCCATAGCCTCCAGGAAAGGCATCTAACTTGTCTGGGATTAGTGGATATGCAACAGAAGCCACACACAGATAGTCAGGTTGACAGTCTCAGCTAAGCCTTCTTGTCAACTCACTATAGGACCACACTTATGCGTTGATAGGTGCTGAGGGCTGCTGGTAGCAATGGCTTCACAAGAGGCCACAAGAAAATGCAGCAGATGGCAATTAATAATTCAGGTGTCAGAGAAATAGTCCTCTGGTGGAGTAATCCCATCAAGCAAGGCTTATGGACCATAGAATCTGGACTGGTTGCTTCTTTCTGTAATTTCTCTCATTTGCCAATACATTTCTTTCCTAAAATAGTTACGGGTGTTTTCTCACTGTTTGTGTGTTTATCTCATGTATATGTTCCATCTATTGGGCACACATACAGCTGTGGATGGTCAGGAAGATGATTTCTACTTAAGCTGTATAATTTTGATGACTAGAAATAACACTAGAATACTTTTCATAACTGACATAGGAAAGTAATAGTATGCTTAGTCACAAAGACAGCCCATTTTAGACTTCAGAACAAATTCAAAGCAAACTGGCTGCCCCTGGAAAAAAATTCACAAGGACAAGTTCAAAGGTGTTTTTTGCTGAACAAGGTCAGGCATGAAGCAACTTTGGTACACATAACCCCTGCAGTAATGGATTTTCTGCAATTACTCCTACCCTCAAGGTTCAGCCAACTAACTGTTTGATGTTTAAATCCTGAATTTCAATGTCATTCTCTTTCTGGAAAAGCTAACTACTCAGAGCTATGTGCTTACTTTACTTACTATGCCTAGTCAGCACAACCTCCCTAGCCTAAGAGAAGCTCTGTGACTTATCATGTGTTATGAGCATGGGTCAGACCCTGAAAATGTAACTTATAATTGTCCAGAATTTGGCTATTGAGGTATATGTGTTGAAAGGGAGATGTAGATGAATGTGTAGAGGGAGAAATGGGGGGAAAGTGTGAGAGAAGTATGAAGAGATGTAGCTGGGTGGGTAGAGAGATAAAGATGATGTAGCTGTATAGAACAGAGATGTGTATGTAGGACAGAGATGTGTGTCTCAGGCAAAAATGTGTGTGTAGAGGAGAGTGAGTGAGTGAGAGAGTGAGTAAAGAGTGAGTGAATGGTGTAGTAGTGTGTGGAGGAATGTAGCAGAGTAGATAGAAGAAATGTGTATAGAAGAGAGATGTGTGTAGAGAGAGATTGGAGCTATATAAAAAGATGTAACTATGTGTTGAGATGTGTGGCTGTGCAGGAGAGAGATGTACATATGTAAAGAGATATATGAAGATGTATGTAAAGAATGTAGCTGTGTGGAGACAGAGAGATTGTTGGAGAGATATTTTTTCAAGATGAAGTAAAAGAGAAAGTTACCATCAGAAAGAGTGTGTTTCCTTATTTACCCTTCAGAAAAGTCTCACTGCATTTGTGGATTTTTTTTTTGTTTACTCTGATGCTGCCTGGGGGCTGTACCTCCAGTTAGCAATAGATAGGGTTTGTCTTTCAAGTACTCCTATGTTGGAAGCTTGTTCCTAATGTGGCAGTATTATGAGGTGGTAGGATCATTAACAGATGGAGTCTAATGGAAGGTGATTGGATCATTAGAGACATCACTTCTGAAAAGGACTAATATTTCTAGGACTATATATAAGACTAATATTTCTAGGACCCCTGTTAGTTCCTCTGAGAGTAGGTTGCTATAAAAAAACAAGACTACCCTCTCCTCACCCTGACTTTGGGCTTATCCCCAACCATTATGTTATTCACCATGTAGTCATCCAAGGACCAAACAAATAAGAATATTTGCTTTTGGACTTTCAGCAGCTTTCTAAAGTGGTGAGGTAAATGAACCTACTTTCTTTATATATTATGCAGTCACAAACATTTTGTTTTACCAATTCAAAACTGACTAAAAAGTGAGTAAAGCCATGATGCCCTCTGCCACCAACTAGTCTATCTGCTAGTTAAACACACTGAACAACCTCAAAGACGGGAAATCAGGAGACTAACCTAACCAAGCTCTGCCGTAACTCCAATCCCAGGAAATCATGAGACATAATAAAATACTTGCTGTGGAAGGTGGCTAATTTTGAGTTAATCTGCTACATGTGCAGCAATAGGTAACTGTCATCTACTAGAACCACTTGACTAACAACTGGAGACTGTTCTGCTTGACTGTGTGAGCCTGTTGGGTCTCCATATTCTTTCCTTGTTAGCTGTTTATGTCATTTTCACTTCCATAGACTGCCGTTATTTTCCTATGTATATGGCAAGAATTGATTATCACACAAATTATATATTCTAGCTTATACTTCCTTCTAGTTGAAGCATTGATAGCAATTGAATACTCATGACAAAATGCTAAACTTTCATAGTATTTTGTATTGGGTTGAATTTGAGCCAGTTTTCAACATTTGCTTTAATACATACTAGTCAAGGATAAGGGATCATATAATACAAATATTTATTCCAGGAGTCGCCACTGTTGGTGTGGGAGGGAGGCAGGGAAGGTGAAGAAATTCTCCACAAAGAATTCTATTGTGCTTCACTTCAGGGCCTGCCCTCCTTATTTATCTGTCCTCAAATGACCTTGCTCTCTGACTGTGGAGTGTATCAGCCTCCTGGAATGTCTTCCATGTTCATTAGCACAATATTGATCTCTTGAGTGACCTCCATTACTCAGTGTTTTCCAAGAGTTCTTTGAGAAGCAAAAGAAATTGTTAACCTCTAGCATGGTCTGCCTCTTCCTCCTCCTTCTTACAGTTAAAATTCTTCAGTGGTCTAGTGATCCAGAAACAGTAGAGTAGATATTTATATCTATCTATCTATCTATCTATCTATCTATCTATCTATCTATCTATCTATCTATCATCTATCTATCTATCTATCTATCTATCTATCTATCTATCTATCTGTCTATCTATCTCTTTTGTTACAGTAAAGCATGGAATTTACATTTAGGTCAGTCATTCTCAACCTTCCTGATGCTGCAACCCTTTAACATAGTTTCTTGTGTTGTGATTACTCCCCATCATAAAATTATTTTATTGCTACTTCATAACTGTAATTTTGCTAGTTATGAATTATAATGTAAATATCTGATATGCAAGCTGCAGAGGGGTTGTGACCCACATGTGTGAACCACTGATCTAGGTAGTGCTGTGCCATTGTCTCCTCCCTTAAGAGTTAGTTCATTTGGGTGGGTCAATGACCTGGCTAAGGAACTGCCTCATAGGAAGCCAGGGTCGCCTCTAGGAAGGTAGGGTCATAATAAGCCATGCTCAAGCTATATATAGGTGGGATGATTAGCCCCTTAAGGAGATTCTGTACTTTCCTTCTCAGACTTCCCTCTCCCTAGCAGTCTGTATGGAGTGTAACTGTGTTGCTTTATGAGCCTGCTTGCTTTTCTGACTTATTCAAGAAAGGATAATTTTCTCTTCCTCTTCTATCTTTTTGTCTAAGCATGCTTTTCCTAACACTTTGGGCTTCGCTGCTTGTCTGCCGTATGTCTGACCGCCATACTGGCTTAAACAGCATAGCTTAAATGAGGAGAACCTCAGTTTCCCTGGTATCATAAGTCTGTGTAATGTAACATTTCGCAGATTTTAGCTATCTTATTGATTTGGTGCCATTTTGTCCCCCCGACCCGTGTGTGTGTGTGTGTGTGTGTGTGTGTGTGTGTGTGTGTGTGTGTGTGTGTGTGCATGTGCTTGGGTACTCCCATGCATGTATGGGAGTGCTTGGGTACATGTGCACATATGTGCAGGTACATGTTTAGGCCAGAAGACAACTTTGGCTGTCTTTTTCTCATGTAGCATGTTTTTTAAGACAATGTTTCTCACTTAGGCCTAGAACTCATGATTAGACTGAAGGCATTCATAGTAACCACTTCACCACCACAGCTGCATCTTCGGGAACTTGTGTCTGTTTATCTCACAGAGAAAACTCCCTGCAGAAATCTTTTGGGATGATGCCCTGGACCCCTAGAAAGTCACATGTCCACAGTTGTTTCTCTTTTCCTGTCTTCATATAAATTTTGATCTCTTTGTATGTGGCCTCCAGGTATGCTATATACTCTACTCCAAATAATATACAATACAAATGTTGTTTTCATTTTGTGCTCCTCATAATCATAGAGGGATTGGTTTCTCTCTCTCTTAAATGTCACAAATAAAATCAGAAACTTTGAAGTGGCGTTCTAGAGAGAGCTACTTCTGAAATTAGGCTGTGTTTATCTTCCTACTGTGTATAATTTGTATGATTATGTGACCTTGAAAAATTACTTCACCTCTATGAATCATGATGTCTTAAAAGGGTAAACAATAACAAAATCTAATTGATGAATTAGAGCAAGGTATAATGTGAGGGGGTAGTGCATGGGAGGAATTTGAGGAAAGAAAGGGAAATGGGAAAAATGATGTAATTATATTATAATTTTAAAAACTATTATGAAAAAACTTATCCACAAAAATAAGATAGCTCATTAAAGGCACCTATCAGAAACTCTGATACTGAGTTCAGTTGATGACTAAATCATTATTACTTTTAACAGATGGTTTCTACCATGGCATGACACATTTGGTCAGTGGAGTGAGAGTGTTAATATTTGGACCTGCCCTTTGAAATCCCGCCCCTTGGGGCCACCCTGCATTCTGATGTAAAAGGAAAACTCTTCCCCTTCCTCTCTCTTCTGCGTGTGCTCTGTCTCCGTCCCCACGAGGTATGCATACCTCGCTTTCTCTTCCTTCTCTTTCTCCTTTGTGTCTCTCTTTCCTGTCTTTCTCTTTGTCTCTCCTTTTTTTTCCTTTTTTTAATTGTTACACAATGGCATATTTTATTAATTTTTTTTTTAAATTTTTCATTTTCACTTTGCAATACAATTCAGCTCTACATATCAGCCACGGATTCCCTTGTTCTCCCCCCTCCAGTCTCCCTCCCCCTCCCCCCAGCCCACCCCCCATTCTCACCTCCTCCAGGGCAAAGCCTCCCCTGAGGACTGAGATCAACCTGGTAGCCTCAGTCCAGGTAGGTCCAGGCCCCTCCTCCCAGGCCAAGCCAAGCGATCCTGCATAGGCCCCAGGTTTCAAACAGTCAACTCATGCAATGAGCACAGGACCCGGTCCCACTGCCTGGATGCCTCCCAAACAGATCAAGCCAATCAACTGTCTCACCCATTCAGAGGGCCCGATCCAGTTGGTGACCCCTCAGCCATTGGTTCACAGTTCATGTGTTCCCATTCGTCTGGCCATTTGTCCCTGTGCTTCATCCAACCTTAGTCTCACCAATTCTCGCTCATATAAACCCTCCTCATTCTCGCCAACTGGACTCTCTTTGTCTCTCTATTGTAATAAACCATTTCCACGTGGATGCAGCGTCTGGGTTGTGAATGTCCACCGGCTGCGCCATGGCCATGCCCACACGGCGTGGGACACCTACCAGCCTGCCGCTGCATCTGCCCAGCATACCAGCATGTCTCCCTGCACATGAGGGATACCCTTGGGGTCCCCCATGCATAATTCATAACAGAGAGGAACACTGTGTTTTTCCCAACTTGAAGCACTATGCCACCAATTCTTAGAAATTTGTATCTCTATGTAAATGTATACATACCTTAGCACATAACTGTAGCATGAATCTTAAAAGTTCTTATTAATAAAAACAAACCTGAAGCCAGGTATTGGGGTGAATGCTGGAAGATCAGAGAAGCAGAACAAGCCACAGCCACCTCACCTTGTCAGTTCCTCAGCTGATCCTGTTTCCTCAGACTGGATGCCTCTCAGCTGAACTGCTGCTCAAAAGCCTAAAAGCTTAACCAGCTCTAGTTCCTGGTCCTCACGCCTTATACACTTTTTTGCTTTCTGCCATTACTTCTTGGGATTAAAGGCATGTGTCACCATGCCTGGCTGTTTCTAGTGTGGCTTTGAACTCACAGAGATCCAGACGGATTTCTGCCTCTGGAATGCTAGGATTAAAGGCGTGAATGCCACAATTTTCTAGCTTCTGTATCTAGTGGCTGTTCTGTTCTCTGACCCCAGATAAGTTTATTAGGGTGAACAATATTTTGGGGAACACAATACCACCACACGTAACTATATAAACCCAATAGTACATATAACTCTATGAAAGTGCTGATGGCATTCCATATCAATGATTCTCAACTCTGCTGTTGTAGTATAGTTATCTGAAAAGCTGTTAGAAAACACATTTCCCAATTCTTCTTAAATATTATGAACAAAATTTTTGCTTATATAAGAGCTAAGAATGCATATTTTCAAAATGTTCCCCAGGTGACTTTTAATATTCAATTGTATGTATTAGTTTTCTAGAGCTGCCATGACATATTTCCATTATCTGGGAGAGTTACAATATCAGAAACATTTTCTTGTACAGCTGAAGTTTGGAGAACTGAAGTCTGAAATCAAATTGTCAAGGGTCATTTTCCCTCTGGAAGTTCTTCTCGTTCTAAAAACTCTGGGGAGGGCATTCTTTTATTTCTTTGTACCTTCCAGTGGTTGTCATCAGCTGTCCTGAGTGATCCTTGGCATGACTGAAATGTTTGCCTCTGTAGTGTTTCCCCTGTGGAACTGTATATAAATGTCTCTCCTTACAGGACACCAGCTATAGGATCAGGGACAACTCTAATTCAAAACAACCTTATCTTAACTTCATTATAACTCTAAAGGCCTTATTTCTGAATAAGAAACCATTCATATCAAGGGATAAAATTTGCATATATTATTTTTGAGGAGGCCATTCAACTCATTACATATAGTTGAGAATCATTGTTTTATATTTTATGAAAGAAAAACAATGGTCATTACCACCACCATTTATTAAGCACTTGAAAGGAATAATTTTAATACATATGGTAAGAGCACTGTTTCCCCCTTGTTCAGTTGTATAAATAACAAAATTTGAGCTATGAAGAGGCTTTAAGGCTTGCCTGTTATAGGTGACTCTAAGATAGGAACTTGAGACTATGGATTTCACTACTATTACAAAGACCCACAAAGATGGCCTTAGATATTTGTGTTATCTCCCAGTAAGCTATTTTTGTCTTGATGAACCCATGATTTCATTCCTGTAGCTATTGGGACTCGTGCTCCAATATTTAGGCAGATAACAAAATGAGGTAAGAAGAGCCTTGGACTACAAGTCTGGCTTTCTATATATTGTTAAAACATTTTGTCTCCTGGACTGCAGGCAGACCCAGGTATGAATGTTTAGAATAGTGAAAAGGTAACCAAAGTAGCATCTGTTCACAGGAACTCAATTTGCCTCACTTGATATTAAAAGGTGACATACAGTAAATTTCAAATTACTGAATTATGCCAGAAGGTAGAAATCAGACTTATTAATATTCAAGTTGCAAGGATTCTCAGAAACCATTTGATGCAATCCTCCTTTTACAGAGAGGTGATGTGATTTAGAGAAAAGTCATCTCTGGATTTTCCCAGGTAGACAGAGACAGTAAGAATCCCAGAGTCCCTGAGCCTCATGTCTACTCTCCAACCATGATGTATCACACTTAGGCAGCTTCCCACCCACCACACCCAACAGCATCCTCTCATGCCTTGTGCCAGTGTATTCACCAGTTGTAAGGTAGGTATTCCTGATGGCCTTGTTTTCAAGTTATTCAAGTCTAGAATCTTTAGTTTCATTGCCCAAGGTTGTAGCTTTGTAAGATCATGAGCCCCATCTAGCTGACCCCTAAATTACATTTCAACTACTTAACCACACTGGTTTTCTTTTTTAATGCTCATTTAATCACTTCCTTCTTCCTTGTATAAGGAAAACGAGAATTTGCTCCACACTGGATTTATTCCTAGGAGTGGCTCTGGGAAGGATAGAGACCTCTGCAAAGGCCACAGGGTGAAACAGACAAAATCTGATTTTCTTTCACTTATTTAGCTTCTAGAGAATCCATAATGGAA
Organism: Peromyscus californicus insignis; assembly: GCF_007827085.1. Taxonomy (NCBI): domain Eukaryota; kingdom Metazoa; phylum Chordata; class Mammalia; order Rodentia; family Cricetidae; genus Peromyscus; species Peromyscus californicus. The sequence goes on from NW_026294551.1 coordinate 80,150,233, forward strand.
CACTATCAGCAGATGTGGTGCTATCGACAGATTAGAGCACATGTGGCAAGCAAGACCTTGGGCTATGGCTGTGGGAGTTGACCAGCAGACTCTGCCGCCACAAAGCACCTGAGAAATTAGGTAGAATTAAAAGTGAACATTGACAAAAACAAAAGCCAAAACCTATCCATTTCAACAATCTGGCTAAAGCCACAAGGCAATGGGAGGAGCACATGCGCTTAAAATCCTGATGCTCTATGGGTCTGGCAGGCTCCACTGACATAGAGCCTTTTCTAGGATGGAATAAGTACAAGGATCAGCAACTTTGTTACCCCAGCGGAAACAAAAGTGAGCAGTTTGAAGAGGTGGCCAAGCTTAGCAATACTTTCAGTAAACATAAGGGATGTCAGATAAATGTGGCTAATCAAGCTGCCACTTGCAGTATGTCTATAGTAGGTGTATTCTTGGCTGAGACATCATTATTTCTGCTAGGGACTAGACAATACCTAGTGCAGTTGCTTATCTACACTGAACCAGTGGTGGTGGATAGAAGACTTTGTGCCTGAAGGAGTTTGAACTCAGCATTTGTTTAATCATTTGCCAGAAACTAAGTTGGGAAGATCTAAAAGTGATTTCTAGGAAGCAAGGCAAAAGATTGGGGATGTAGGAAAGGGTGGGGAGAATGAGAAAAAGAGGCAAGAAGGAAAGAAAGAGGGAGGGAAAGAAGAAATGGAGGAGGAAGGAAGGGAATGAGTAGAGTTATCAGTCTATATATCCTAAGAGAAATAGATTTCACAGTTAGTTGAAGAAAATTATTAAATAATAACAGAAAGGAAAACAGTAGTAACAACCATTGAGGATGGATCAGAGAATCAGAGTGAAGACCTGATGCACTAGTTTGTACTTTCAATCCCAAGTTGTGAGACATACAAAGAGTCAAGAGAGTGTATGTACCATACCCAGGGGAAAATATATGTCAGCATAGTCAATGGCACCTGATCCAAAGTAGTTAACATACTTGCCTTAGGAGACAAACACTTCAAAAGTAGCTGCCATATTCAAATAATTAAATGAAGCCATGTTTCAAACAATGAAATGAAAGCATGACAGGAACATGAGATGAGGTTTTCAACAAGGAAATAGAAATTATTTAAAAAACCACAGCAACTGAGATAAATAGAAGAATTCAATAGAGGAATCAGTAGAATTCAGTCTACAGAAGGATCAGTGAAGGAAAAAAATAGGAAAACAAAAATTGTTCAATATAGAGAAGAGAGGAGAAAGTTAAAATGAGAAGAGCTTCAGAAAAACTGTAAGAAACTATTCAAATGTATTAAGTGGCATCTAACAGGAATGTCAGGAGAAAAGGACAAAGGGACAAGATCAGAAAGATATTTTATTAAATAATGAGAAATTTTCCATAAGTTGGTGAAAACCATTAATGTGTATATCTTGAATACCAAGTGAATGCTAAATAGATGAATATGAAGAGAAGCAGCTACAGACAGATCATGGTCAAACTGATAGAAGCCAAAGCCAAACAGCAATGTTGTAAAACTAAGACAGTCTCACATCTTTGATTCACATGTGTATGAAGACATATCCATAATCTACGCCTTTTTCTTGGGCAGAAGCTTAGGTTTCATTTTCATGGAGAAATGAGAGCTGAGTGAGACCATATCTTTCTTGAACAGAGATCTTATGCTCATTTACAGATGGTGCTGGTCTACGATTACGAAATATAGCACTAATATTGTAGCGAACAGGTAATAACCAAATCCATGTAGCTTGGCCATGTGTGGAATATTTGCTCTCAACTGATAAGTATATTTTGGATGAACTTTTTAGCTATGAACAAAGTGTCACTTACTTCTGTGCATAACAGTCATGATCACCATTCTCTCCTGCCCACCATGACAGAATGTTCATACCTATGGGCAAAGACCAGGTGACTCATAAGTTGACATAACCATCTCAATGAAAACTGGATGCTTATTTTAATTTCTTTACCCCAAATCCTATGATTGCACATTCTCTTTTTCCTGCATCCCAAACCAAGTTGAATTCCTTATTCAGGAATTATTGAGAGCAACTTTGATAACTAAATACTCAAAGCATGGCCGGTTTAGGAATAATTAGCTGCAAATTCAACACCCTCCACTCTGTACCATCCCCCTAATTGCCTGAAGCAAAAATGATCCGTTTTCATTGTAAATTTGCAGCCCAGACAGCTCTCTCTGGGAAAGAGCCAAGTTGCATATTGGTGGACCCAATATCTCATCAGCAATGGGTCTTGCTGTGTGTGAAATAGGTCATAAACTGGGCAGTTGGAGACAATGGGAGAATTTCCTACTCTAATCTTCTTATTTCCCTTATCCTCAAAGGGTATTACCTCAGCAGGATTCAAAGAAGGCCTCCTGATGCTGGTAAAACTCTTGGAGGTAGAAAAAAATAGGAAGCTCAAGACCAAATTCTCAGCTAGCTAGAGAAAATAAAGGATCTGATTTCTTTCAGTGGCATTGCATTGCTCTTACTAAACCCATGAGTTACTTAAGGTCAAGGGGTTGGCCTTGTTTTTTTTTAATCAATTAATTTATTTTACATCCCACTGTTAGGAGTTCCACAAGAGGACCAAGCTACACACTGTCACATATATGCAGAGGGCCTAGGTCAGTCCCATGCAGGCTCCCTGGTTGTCAGCTCAGACTCTGTGAGCCCCTATGAGTCCAGGTTAGTTGATACTGTGGGTTTTCTTTTGATGTCCTTGATACCTTTGGCTCGGCCTAATGGTTGGCTGTGTGGAACACCAACCTAGCCATATAACCTTCAACCTACAGTCTGTCCTGCCTATGGGATATGCTGGGGTAAGGGTGATGCAATGATTGTGAAAGTGGCCAACCAATGACTGGTCCAGCCTGAAACCCATGCCTTGAGAGTAAGCCAATCCCTGACACTGCCTGAAGCACCAAGACCCAGAGGCTGGATGGCCCAGATACCTAGGATAGAAACAGACATAACTTGAGAGATAATAATGTCAATGTAACCATGTCTAACAATATTCTGCTATACTCATAGATTAGTGCCCAGCCCAGTTGTCACCAGAGAGGCTTCATCCAGCAACTGATAGAAACAGATGCAAGGGGATGGGTACTCATACTTACACATAGTAGATAATCAATGTTGAAACATTATTTGCAGAATATCTGTTGTGGGAAATTGTAATTGGGCCTGTGTTTAAAATTAATGAATTGACCTCTAGGCAGTATGGGATAGAGTGTGCAACTGACTGGGGAACACATTTCTTCAGCCTTACTGGATGCTGTAGATTCTTTATTGTCAAAGTCAGTCTAGTTTCTTTTATTATTCTCCACCACACCAAGGCTCTGTTGGCAAATACACCCAGAACGTTTCTCAGGGCATTAACACATATTGGCTCATCTTTTAAAAAATGTTCTTATTTTACATGTTTGAGTGTTTGCCTGGATGCATGTATGTACACTGTTTGTGAGTGGGCGGGTACAAAGGGGCCAGTTGTATGTACAGTAGCTGGAGTTACAGATAGTTGCTAACTGTCATGTGGGTGCCGGGGCACAAACCTGGGTTCTCTGATAAAACACCAAGTACTCTTGCTCTCCAGCCCTCATTTTTTTCTTTTTAATAACACTGTATTCTTAAATGCACTGTATACATAGCAGCATTTTAAATACACATATTAATAACTCATTCAATTTGCCAAACAAACTGAATATCATTTCCATAAGTACTTAATTTCCTCCTTAATCTCTTATGAACTGAATTGGTAAGAGTTTTACTCTTTTGCCTTTTCCTGTTTTCTTCTCTACTTAACCTTTCCCAGTCTCACTCACTCCTTATCTGCAGGAAGATGAGGGGATGGGCAGAGAAGATTTGTAACAATCAAGCTTTCTTTAAGACACAATGTATTGGTAATGTTCATCTCTGGTCTCAAGGTTTTGATGTTATCTTTTTTTCTATCAGACATTGATAGAAAATTATAAAAATATTCTAAAAATTCTTATTCTCCCCTAATCTATTGCAAATAGTATTTAGAATTTCCATTAGTTCTATATTCTCTTAACTGGTTCACATTTGGGCAGTATCAGTCTTACCTAGGAATACATTAGAACTATAGGCTATTAACCCCCTGACTTACCCAACTTATTGAATGAAATTCCACATTTTAAGCTCAAAAATAATTTGCACTGGGACTGGAGAGATGACTATGTAATTAAAAGCAGTGGCTGCCCTTCTAGAGGACCTGGGTTCAATTCCCAGCATTCACATGGTTGCTCATAACATCTGTAAATCCAGTTTCAGGGGATCTGACACCCTTGTAGGGCCTGCACAGGCACCAGGCCCTCATGTGGTGCACAGAGTCACATGCTGGTGAAACACTCATACACATAAAAGACAATAAATTTGAAAGAATGGTTTTTTGGAGTCCACTACTTATAGTGGGACACCTTGCATAGCCTTGAGGCAGGGGGAGGGGCTTGGACCTGCCTCTACTGAATGTATCAGGCTCTGCTGATTCTCCTGGGAAGCCTTACTTTCTTGGAGGAGGGAATGGGGGGTGGGTTGAGGGGCAGGCTAGAGGACCGGGAGGAGGGAAGAGGAGGATCTGTGATTGGTATATAAAATGAATAAAAGTTTCTTAATAAAAAAAAACATGATTTGCATGAATAGTATGATTTGCAATGCCCAACTCTAATCTTCAAACTCTTAAACTTGGTTCTACTTTGGAATTAGAAGGGTTTGAAAACCATAGATATTAAGTATTACTCTCAGAATTCTGATTAAATTAGTATGGGCAATTAGCAAAAATTCCTAGGTGATTTTAGGAGGCAGAGAAGTTTAAGAATTTCTATGTCTGATGTGTGTTGCATGCCTATGGGTGTATCTGCAGATCTGTTTATATAAACATCTGTTTAAATATGTCCTTTGTAAAACCAGGAGATCAAAAGGCAGATTTTAGTATGTCTGTTTTGCAAATGGAGAGAATCCAGGAGTGACAAGTTATTCAGAAGGATAACTTGAAATAAAAAACATTGTTTCTTCTCTATGTCTGCATCATACCTTATGTTATAGTATAGCCCAGATGACCATTACCAGAGATTAAGCTTCACTTATGCATTCCCAAACATATCCATCAAAAAATCATTTTTTTCTAAAACAACTTGATTTTCCTAGTTACAAAACCAGGCTATTCTCATCCAATACATCACATCTTATTTGCATTGCATCTGTCTGTAAAACTAGAGTGGTTGCTATGTGGGGCTGTATCCAAGCACACCAAAGCCACTGTAGTCCCCTTTAAGAGAGCCTACAGTGCAGGTAGAAGCCTCACTTGGGCTTTCCATGTGCTTCCATGATCCTTTCAAGTGTGTCAGACATTTTTTTTTTTTTTTTTTTTTTTTGGTTTTTTGAGACAGGGTTTCTCTGTGTAGCTTTGCGCCTTTCCTGGGACTCACTTGGTAGCCCAGGCTGGCCTCGAACTCACAGAGATCCGCCTGGCTCTGCCTCCCGAGTGCTGGGATTAAAGGCGTGCGCCACCACCGCCCGGCTGTGTCAGACATTTTTTGAGAAGAAGAAACAAGGGTCTTAGTTTAACCTACATATGAGTTTATGTGTGTGTGTACATGTGTGTGTATGTAGTATATGAGCATAAGGGGCTGGAGGGATAGCTCAGCTGTTAAAGGCTAGGCTCACAACCAAAAATATAAGAGTATATGAGCATAAGGCTGGATATGGCAGCTAACTCCCATAACCCTCATACTACAGTGGCTGAGACAGGGTTATTGTATCAGGTGAGCCTGGGCTACAGAGTAAAACTCAGTCCCAAGAAACCAACGATATATGTCTTTAAACACAATACATAAAGATATGTATAACATTTGATGAATGGATATAATTTTATAGTTACTATGTTTTTCCTGGTTAAGTTGAACCTGCCATCATTTCAGTATTTTAATTGTGATTAATCATGTTCTTTATCTTATGACACAATTTGTCTTCCAACTCAGCTTTCTTTTAGTCAGTACTTACCTAGTGTACCTGTTTCTATCAGTTTTCTTTTAAATGTTGTCTTATATTTTAAGTGTTTAATATCATAGAATCAGATTAACATGTCTTATAATTGGCAAAAATAATAAGTTTTAAGTATCATTACTAACATACTTTAACTGATTTTGGATAAAGATTAGAGAAGGGTCTTCCTATGTGGTCAAGGCTGACTTTGAACTCAACACCTTCCTCTTTTAGCTTCTGCAGTGTTGGGATTACACGTATGTACTAGAGGACCATGATTTCTATCTCATTTTGTGCCTTTCCCCCTGCTTTCCCTATGCTATTCACACTAGTTTAATAGTTCTCAGTGATGGGTTGTATTCTAGATATTTCATATCCAGGATCTGAAGCAGTTCTTGGCATAATCCTAGAGCACAATTATCATTCTCATTTATAGTCAAGAGAAACAGACACAAGGGCCTTGAGTGTCTCAGACTGTCAGAGACCAGAGTCAAGCCCACATGCATTTTCAAAGCTTCACACTTCCTGATTGAATATGCCTTACACTTTAATTCCTACACTATGGTGATTAAGCACTATAATCATTTTGAGCCTAAGACTCTGATGCTTAAAATGGTAAATTGTTCAAGAGCCATACTTTTCATGTGCAAACAAATTTCCAAGTTCTCATTCAAGAATGTATGACTCCAGTAAAGTGAAGTTATCAACAAGAGCTCCTGGCTTTAGTATTTCAGCTTTTTAAAAAAGTTGCATGTCCAATGGAACCAATAGACCACTGACTCCCTACTTTCAAAGTGGAAGACTAGATGGTAACTAGCCAGAGTTAGCATTATGACATTGCTAGCAGAGATTTTTGTCTCAAGTATGCTCTGATTAGCACCTATCAAACTTCTTCCTCTTAACAAGGAGATGAGAAATCACTGATTTAATATTCCTTCTTCAAAATGCAATTAATCATAGTAATGATTGCATGGAGTAGCAGAAGTCTATAGCGGAGAAGCAAGACACAGCAGAAATTTTTCTTGCTAACTCAAGAAAGCACAGTGATGCCTGGCAGTTGTGTGTGTGGGGGGATGAAGATAAATTCTCAGGCTTCATTGAAACTTGAACCAGGCAAAATCTGCTATGCTATGCCACTTACTGTGGGTGGCCAGGGGCAAGTCTAACATCTACAGTGTTGCAAAGACTCAGTAAATTTGTGTGAGTGATGCCTTGTACATAGTAATAAACTCTCCATGATGGTATATTAGTTTGTCATTAGAGAATTATCCAGGAAGAGGGGTGTATATATGAGGGTAATTTCCTTAATATTTGAGTCCAGACTACTGTCTATATTGACACTGCCTGTTTCTTCCCTGCTCTTTGAAAAGGGAATGCTGTGGGGGCAGCTCCAGCTGGGCTCCAGGGATCTTCTGAGATGCTGTCTACAGCTTAGCATGCAGCCTGCCCTCCAGACCAGGTGTTCTAGGCACTAGATCTTTTGCAGGTATTTAGCAAATCAAAACCGACAGCAGGAGACAGCGGGCCTGACATATGATAAACACCCTTTGTAATTTAGCACTTTAACACAGGGAGTGAGCTAGCAAGATGAGTTAATTGCCAAGCTATCAACCCAGCACTCTGGAAACCAGCTGAGAATTGTCTAAGAAATCCTGGGATTCTGAGGCAGAGGGAAAATTTAATGCAGGAAGAGAAAAGTCAGTGAAGGAGGTCAGTGAGGGAAATGCTTGGCAATATTACCAGATATATGAACCAGATCTTGAAAATTTGTATGATCTGCCAGAAGTAGACAAAACCACCCAAATGTCTGGAATGAGATAGAGCCCAAGAGGGAAATGGAGGTGAGGAACAAGGCAGGGTATGAGGGGAAGACTGAAGAGCATGGAGTTCACCGGTGATAGAGCCAAGGCTGGCACATTGAGTCTGAATTCAGTGTTCCTTCAACTATATGGCCCTATTGTCTGTGCTTTTACTCTTGAAATGTTCTCTGTGGAATTCATAATAGGCAGTACCATGCTGACTATGGCATACTTGTTTAGAACAATTGGTAATTCTATTGACACAGACAAATCATTTAATCTTTCTGTGCCTTGGGTTCCTTATCTATAAAGTAGGTAAACAGCAGTGTCCATTCTAAATGACCAATATGACAATTAAGGGACATAACATGAGTTAGGTTTGTAAAATATTGTAAAGTATCAATAAAGCTCATTGGATCTTCCTATGATCACTATAGGTCCTAGATAGATAATGATTTTTCCTTGATTGGTGAGGGCATGGCAATATGATTTTAGGAAACATCGTGGGAATGAAACAAGAGAGGAAAAAATAGCCCTGGGCTGTGTTATAGAATTTGGTGATGGCTTCAGCTGTAAATAACTTATTGGGTTAAAACAGACAGTACACTTGAAATATCTGAGCCTTATTTTATTTGTGAAAGGCAAAATGATGTTTATCACAGGTTATTATGAGGGTTAAGTCAGACAAAGAATGTGAAGTGTTTTGTAAAGCTCTTGTTAGCATATGGACAGATCAACACATACATGCGCGCGCGCGCGCGCATACACACACACACACACACACACACACACACACACACACACACACACACACCACACATATCTTCTCAATATAGATTTTATATTTAAAGCCACTTTATTCCATAGCAACATTGAGCAGAATGTATAGGTATTTCCCATAAACTTTCTGTTCCCAAATAAGGATAGCTTCCTTCATACTGAGTATTTCCACCACCATCCAATCTTTGTTAGAGATGCACCAGCATGGATACATCATCACTGCCCAAATCCTATGTGTACACTAAGGTTCACTGAGTGTTGCACATTCTAAATGTTCAAACAATTGTAAGGATTTGTATCTAACCATAGTGTCATAGGGAATGGTTTCACCACCATAAAATCTCCTGTTCTTGGCCTATCCGTACCTTAACCAAAACCCTTGAGGGCCTCTGATCATTTCCTGTCTCTCTAGTTTTGCCTTTCCCAGAGTGCCATATAACCATCTAGAGTATAGACATTTTAGACTAGCTATTTTGATTGAGTAATGCACCTAAGTTTCCTCTATCTTTAAACTCAGCGTGTTTTTCCATTTGATCCAACAAACCCATAATCCTTGGCATTTGTCTAAAGAATTTGAAAACTTATGTCCATGGATATTTATAGCAGCTTCATAATAATCACTAAAAGCTAAGAATATTGGGAAATCTCTCAGCATGTAAAGGGATGCACCACAGTGTATGTGGCCAATAGAATCTTATCCAGTGCTAAGAAGAAGTAGGCTGTCAAAACACAGAAAGGGCACGGATGGAATTTTTATCTCTTTTTAAGCCAAAACTTTCCCTATCTCCTTTACTTTCATTTATTTCTTTGTTCTATTACCAAGTCCTCTGGGTTCTACCTTCAAAATACATTTCAAATCCCATCAGCTACTCACCTCTACCACCACCATCTAATCCAAGCCATTGTCATTTTTCACATGGGCACGTTTAATACCTACCTAATCCATCTCCTTGTGTTCATGCTTTCTTAAACCATTCTTTACAGAGCAAATTGCTACTTCTGAACTTAAAATAAAATACAAGGCTTAGCATGATAAGGCTCTATAACCTTGTCCCGAATCTCCCACTAATTTCACTTATCAACATACCCCTTCTTGCCCAAGCTTCCATGTTCTCAAGAGTTTGACAAGAAAAGAGCAATTTATTTCTCCCCTTTGATTATATTGTACAATGTTTCTTTTGTCTGAAATGATCATGTCTGACTTTGCGCTAGAATAATTACTCCTTACTTTTAGATTTCACATTGATTATGACTTCAGAGAATGTTTACCTGACCTTGGAATTGAGGCCATAATTTTTCTCTGTCTTTAACCTCGTGGTTATCATTCACAGTCTTTGACTTTTAATGCCAGGCTCCCAGACTAGTGAAATGGTTCAGCAGGTAAAGGCTCCTGGTGACTTGAGACTAAACCCCAGAACCCATATCAAGGTGAAAGGAGAAAACCAACTCCACAAAGGTATCCTGTGACCTCCTCCACATGTGCACCATGGTACGAGTGGCATGTTTGCCTCTGACATACATTATACATGCACACAATAATAAACATTAAAAAAATATATACCCACTAAAATATTATCATTGTACCACTTGGTTAAAGGCCTTATAGCAATGAGGAACATAATACTGTGTTTGTTGTATTCTTTCACCACAGCACAGTGCCTGTGTTTGCTAAATACTTACATAATTTTGAGTATTTTTTCAAGTTAGAAGACCTAGTAAAGTATTGAAGGATATTATGATTAAAAACTTCCCATCTTAAATTTTGTGGTGGTTTGAATTAGAATGGCCTCTATAGGCTCATGTATTTGGTCTTCAGTTTGTGGAACTATGTGCAAAGTATTAGGAGGCATAGCCTTGTTGGAGAAGGCATGTCACTGGGCAAAAGCTTTGGGATTTTCAAAGCTCTGCTTCATGTTTGTGGGCTGAATGTTGGAGAAGTATGGGAACCACAAAAGGATATATGGACTAATATCCTCAAGGAAAGAAACCTTCACAGTTGAAATGAGAGAATTGTCTTTCACCTGCTACATGGAAGCACTTTCCAAGTCAGAATCAAGGCCATTGGTCTAGTGTGATATTGCTTTTTCTGGGCAAAAGGAGCATTAATGGAACATTGGATATTCATGTTGCCATGACATTCTAAAATCTGGGGGATTTTCTCATGCAACATTGATTTTTTCAACAGGGCACTTGTAATAGGCTCAAGTAGCATGGGAAGCTTGGGCACTGGGCAGGAAAAAGTAATAATTTTATATAGTCTTTAAGAGTAACTTAGAAAAAATGTCCCACTCATGGGAAGCGTAGTTATGTGCAGCAAGTGACATTTTGATCAATGTGAATGGAATATATGATGGAGGTCCCATGCCCACTTCAGTTTGTATAAATTACATGCTGTGTTTGTACAGTGATCAAATTATATATCAAATGATATATTTCTTACAATATATTCTCATCATTAAGCAACACATGGTTTTTACTTGAAAAGATCACAAAACTCGCATTACCCTTGAGACCCTGAAACAAGAGACTGCACTAGACTAAAGTCATAGTCAGTTTGAAGTGACCAGCCCGAAGAAAGGGGACACACAGGTTGAAAGAGCCTTATGTAAACTTAGTCTCTATGACTGCCTTCAAATGGTATGCCATGAAAAATTAGCAGCTGCATGAAAAGCCAAGAAAACGTACCATCTAATGAAGGGAAGCAGCAGATGTGCTGACAGAGTGCATTGAAGAAGGACAATGGCTCAATCGCTAGAATTTCAGATTGTACAATACAGGATGGGCAACACAGATGACAGAGCAAAGCTTTCAGCAGGGATTGAAAAAAAACAAAAACAGTTGTGTAAAATTTCAGCACCATCCCAGCATAGAACATTTAACTAATGTTACATAATCTCTTCATTTCTGAGTCTGTTTCTGCCTTGGAAGGTAGCAGCAGCAAGCCAGTCTCTGGATCTGAAGTTTCACTTAGATGTAGCTGTTAAAAATGCATGACACAGGGGGTTCATGCGGTGTGTTTCAAGAAGCCCAGTGGCAAATGGAGGTTAGAGGGGGTCTACTAAACTCATAATAGAAAGCATGCGTTGTCATGGCAAACAATGCCTAGAAGTAAGCAGAACACGTTTCTCTTTAACTACACAGAGAAACCCTGTCTCGAAAAAAACCAAAAAAGAAAAAAAAATGGGTGTCAAAATTTTGGAGTTACGATGTTTGTTCTCCCATTAATTTCCTTTATATATATATTGTGTGTGAATGTGTGTGAGTATATGTGTGTATGAATGCATGTGTGTGAGTGTGTGTATGTGTATGAATGTATGTGCATGAGTATATATGTATGAGTATATGAATGCATGTGAATATATGTATGTGAATGTATGTGTTAGCGCATGTGTGTATGTGAATGTATGTCTGTGTGAGTGTATCTATATGTGAGTATGTGAATGTATACTGTGAATGTATATGTGTGAGTATATGTGTGTATGTATGCATGTGTGTATAAACGTGTGTGTGTGTGTGTGTGTGTGTGAGTGAGAGTGTGTGTGTGTGATTGTATGTGTGTGAGGGTGTGTGTGTGAGTATATGTGTATGAGTGAATGAGTGTGAGTGTGTATGAGTGTATGTGAGTGAATGAGGGCATGAGGGCATGAGGGTATGAGTGTGTGTTGGTTTTACATGTTTCTTTTGAGCTAGGTTTTCACATTGTATCACTGGCTACACTGAGCTCACCCTCCTCCTGCCTCAGCCTCTCAAATGTTAGGATTATAGGTGTGCACCACTATATCTGACTCCCATTATGTTTTTGTCTTGGGTAAGTCCCCAAACTGACTCATGGAATTGAGTTTTCATTTTTTCTGTTTGTTACATAGATCGTCTATGTAGCCCTTTTTGTTGCAGTGTGCTATTAGTATAAGCGGTTTCAGAAATAAAGAGTTTATCACTTGGGTATCCCAATTCTAGCTAAAATGCCTCAGGAGAAAGCTTTCCAGATACCTCATATAATATTTCTCAGATTCTTAAATTTTTATACTGTACTTCATCTTGGAAAAAAATCAATAACTTTTTTCATCATTTTCTAGCTGAGTACTTTTGGCTCGCAAAGGCAGTGGGATTTGTCTAAGATTTCTCAGTGGCTGAAGATCTGATCCATAAAGGTAGCAGGTGGAAGAGGCAGGTCATCTCCAGTGAGTGGTGCAGTTTTTGGCCTCACTTTTAGCATGGGAAGACAAAGAGATAATGTATGTAGCTGTCTGGGAAAGAAGTCTGTACTTCTTTATCAGACATATATTAACTCAACTCAGAGACAAAGTGCCTGAAGAGGCTTTGTCAATTCTTATGGGTTGTCAGCCTAGTCTAAAAATCAACCTAGTAGAAAACAAGGAAAATTGCATTTATTTGGGCCTAAGTAAGATACTAATCTCAGAAAACAAGTTTAAGTGTCTTTAAAGGGTATTCTGAGGATATTACAAAAACGTCAGATGAAGTATTCAGCTTTAAACCTCCTGGGTGTCGGTAATTTTATTACTTGCTAGATAGGAATTAAGATTGGTGCTGGAAACTTCAGCTCTGTTCTATGACAGGGCTTTGGTGTGTTATCAGTCTCTAGTAGTTCTGTGGATGAAGGGGTCTATCAGACGGAAGGTTAGTATGATTAACAGTACCTCAAAAATCATCTCTCATGGGAACTGGCATGTCTGTGGCTAAGAGCAAAGGGTCCTCTGCAGATGGCTGAAAGCTAAATTACAATAGCCTCCCAACTCAGGTCATTTTCCATCCTTTTAATGACACATTTATATTTTTACAAGAGCTATTCTTAAAAAAAAAAAACTCTATATACTTCCCAGACTTTTCAAAAATTAGTCAAATCATTAGTTTTAGTTTAGTTTCAGTGCATGGTCTTAAATTCCCCAAATACTTAAGCAAAAGAGCTTGTAAGTGACATCTCACACCCACACTGTAACAGGGTACAGGCATTCTGAAATACCCACAGAGCCATTGAATGCCACCGATACAAGCAGCCACAGCAGGGGAGCTCAGGCCACACAAACATTTACAAGCATGAGTTGGGATATATGCTTGTATTTTCTTTTTGTCAGCTGACAGGGCTAGGAAGCAAGGACATGTGAGTAGAAAACAGCATAGCTTGTGACCTCATGTTTAATGAGATTTTTCCCTGAAAGAAAGTAGAGCCCCTTGTGGGAAAACACTGGTTTTAGAATTGAGGCAGAAAAGGCACAAGATGGGTCTAGACTAGTGATTATTTGTAGTGTAGATATTTGCTTAGGTCATGCACCTCCACTCTTCAGTTAAAGAGGCTTGGGTCAAAGAGGCTCAGGGGCCAGTGGGAATTTCTCTTAATGGCTAAAGCTGGAACAATTTGTGCAATAAACGAACAAATAAATAAATAAATAAGTAAGACAGTAAAGCTCAAAGTATAACAACAAGTATTTATCTACTTGCCAGCATAAATTGATACTTAAGTAAATACCTGGAGAAGATGAGTCTGCTGAGAAGCATTCCTACTGATTTATTTTGGTGCTTTCCCCACAAAGAGGACCACAGCTGTCCACCCTTGACATGAGAGCTGAGCAAAGTCATTTCTTTTCAGAGAACTTTCTGAGAGAGAATAGGATATACTTTATACTGGAGAAACTTCATGATAGCATCTCAGGCCAAGGTCAACAGCAGCGGTGGTGAATTAAGATGACAGGAACGGATCTGCAATATGATGAGGAGAAAACAAAAACAGTTCTCTTATGTGGTCTTCCCCCACAAAGCTTTAATCCCACTCTAATTTTAAGTACAACTTCGGGGTTGGGGTGTAGTATAGTGATAGGATGTCTGCCTGGTATGTGTAAGGTCCTGGGTTCAGTCTCTCACAACACAACACAACACAACACAACACACACACACACACACACACACACACACACACACACACACACACACACACACACACACATACACACACAAACCCATACCAACCAACCAAGAAAAAAAGAAAAGATAAACATCAGACAGATTTCAATTTTAAAAAGTATAAGAAGACAAGACCTGAAATAATGCAGGTCTTTGTCGAAATCTTAGGGCGGCAAGAGAACATAAGTGAGACCTGTGAGGTTAGAGTTAAGAGTAAGCATATTGTTTTGCAGTGGTTTTGATGACTACAGACTCACAGTTGAGAATTCGAGACACAGAGGGCAACCTCCCTGCCGCACACACACCAAAGGAAACAGTCTAGACAGGAAGCCATCAAAGAAAACACTTAAAAATTGTAATTGGGATGCTGAAGTGTAGCTCTTCAGAGTTGACGGCTTCTGGCAGCGGTGGGGGTGGGGAAGGACTCAGTTTTCTTTAAGAGGCTGGCCCCTGGAAATTTGACCATGTTCCACTGAGTATATGGACAACACATATTGGACTTGGTGTACTTTTTTCCTCTTTTTTGCGGGGGTGGGTCACAAGGCTTAGGGGAGTGGACCTGGGAGGACAATACGTGAAATTCCCAAATTAATAATTAATAAAAATATTATATTGGAAAAATAAGCCTATTAATTAATATAATAGAACAACTGGGGAATATGGGAGATGGATATACAGATACCCTTTGAACTACCTTTCCAGTTTTTTTCTGTAAATTTGAAGAACTTTAAAATACTTCAAGTTTATTTTTTATTTTTAAGAATATTCTTTTTATTTAATTCTTATTAATTCTTTAAAGGTTTGCTACAAAATGTTTTGATCATATTCACACCTCCCCCCAGCTCTTCCCAGAAGCACCCCTTCTTTCCTACCCACCTCTTTTCTTTGTATAAGTCATTCAAGCCTAAATCATGTTGCCTAAATATTCCTAGATGTTAAATCTTCCGCTGGAGTGTGGTTGACTTAACAGGTGGCCACAGTTTTAGAGAAAGCAATCTCCCGCTTTCCCAGCATCTGGCAATTGCCAACACCTCTGCAGCCAGAGGTGGAGGTGTGTGCTCCACTCCTGTCTTCATGCTCAGGTTTGCACAGGTCTTGTACATGCTGTCACAAGTGCAGTGGGTTCTTATGAATGGCTGCCCTGCTGGATCTCGAGGACACTGTTTCCATGTAGTCATCCACCACCTCTGGCTCTTACTTCCCTGCCACTCCCTCTTCAGCAATGATCCCTGAGTCGTTGGAGAGGGTGGAGCAAGGGTGGTGTAGTGTCTATGTTCTTGCCAGGACTTATTGTCTTATTCTTGGCATCTTCGACAGTTGTGAGTCTCTGTGTTAATCTACTGCACACAGGAACTTCTCAGATGAAGGTTGGAGATGCATTGATCTATGGGTAAAAAGATAAGCATGGAGAAGTTGCTTTATACCATTTTATTTTTTTTTTAATTTCTATTTTTGGTTGTGTGTGTGTGTGTGTGTGTGTGTGTGTGTGTGCTTGTGTGCAAGCATGCTTGTGTATGGGTTCTGAATTCCATGGTGCCTGTGAGGACATCCTACAGCAGGTGGTTCTTTCCTTCCACCATGTGAATTCCAGGGATTAAACTCAGGTCAAGTCTTGGTGGCAAGCACCCTTACAAACTCAGCTATCTTACTGGCTTGTAAAGGTAATTTTTAAAACAATGGAAAATGTGTTTCTAATTGAAGTGAGATCTGGTTCCCTAATGCTGCTATTCTAGAAACATCTGCTAGCATATTTGATTTTAAATGTTCAGGTGTTCGCTTGGCACCAAGGAAATACATCCAGCATAACATTTAATCCCAGATTAACAACTGTCCCTAGTGGGCAGGGCTGATTTTGATAAACAGCTTTGCAGTTCATAGTTTAATTGCCTCCTATTGTCCATACTTAGACCCCCCTCTCCTCTGGGACTGCATAGATGCAGCCAGGGCAGCCCCCCAACATGTGGGGGTTTTCTGTTTTATTTGGCAGTAAAATAAAATGGAAGGTGGTGTGCTAGTGCCCATTATGCCTGCTAAGATTATATCCCACTCAGATTTCTGCAATGATTTGTTTCAAAGTGTTCAGATTTTCATTGAAGAGGAGGAGGAAAGATGCCTGGGAATAGTGAGCCATTGGGTCTGTGTGAGGACTTAGCTTTTTTTGGTGTCACTGTGTCAGAATAATGAAAAGTGATTTCTCTTTACTTATTTCTCATATTTCTAGAGGCTTTGAAGTTCAAGGTCAAGTTATCAGCAGATTCTATCTGTGATTCTAAGACAATAGGCCACCACAGAGCCTGCTGAAGAGGAGGAAGACTGTGTCCTTATGCAACAGAAAAGTAGCAGAGAGAGAATCCACCTCTGTGAGCCCTTGTGGAGTGGCCTGAGTCCTTCCTGATATAAACTCCACCTTCTCAGTGCCCTACCATCCAAAGCTGCTGGAAGGGGGTCAGGCTTTGTGGGTTCATTGACAACATAAGTGCATCTGCTTTTTCCTATACAGTCATTGCAGTTTCAGAATTTCTATTTTCTGGAAAAGGAAATGTCACCTGAATTTATTGAGTTGAGAGGTTTAATATGCACCTCTTATATAAGGCATAAAGGTAGTATCATTATATACAGTATATACATAAAACAACATATATACTATGTATATATGTATATACATAAAATCCTACATGTGCGGATTTTTATATTTGCACAACTCTTTTCTTTTCTGTTTCCATGCTTTACCCTCTAAATGACATTTTCTTATCAACACTATTACAAAGTACTACATAATATTCAAATATATTGTTAAAAGAATGAGACTTAGAGCTTCAATTTAAGTGCATGTTAAATATAGAAGCTTATTGGAAGACCTTGCTTTTGAAGTTAATGCATATTATCAAATATTGATTGAGCCAATTAGTAATAATCAAATTCCATCAACAAGTCAGTGTATTAAAATGTACATTTAAAGTGGGTAAATTACACGAATTAAAGTCACTAAATATTTATTTAGCTTGCTAGAATTACTTAAGTGACTTAAAATTAATGTTTTCTTTCACAAATTTTGAGCAAGGCTATAAGTATTCTTTTAGAGTATTACATTTCAGTTTAAATATGAGATTGAGTAACAAATATTATGAAAAAAATAACATAATTTTCCCTTTTCTTGAAATACTTTTTTTTTTGTTTCCTACCTCAAAATCCTTCAAGTTGTGTCTCTATTGACTATATTTCTTTGAAAATCTTAAAATTGCCTGGAGATGCACAGTGGACCCCTCTTCAGAGGCTCTGTTACCATCTCAGATAAACTGATTACAAACAGGCAAAAAATTCTTACATCTAGTTATGCTCCAGGGAAGAGAATGTAGGGAAAGCCAACTCAAAGATTTCTGTCTTCACAGAGACACACAGAACACAATGTGAAGACTAACGTCTAATTGAAGACTGCGAGGGGAGAGTCGCCTGCTGCTTTATTTCTACCTGTTGTGTTTACAGCTACGGGTCACTACAGCAAGGGTGAATGGCCAACACTTCCCCTATCGGGTGACTCTCATGAAAGGCTATGGGAGTCATTGTTCCATCATTTTCTCAAGCAGTTTAGTAAGTTCTGAGGACAGTTATATTTTATGCCACACAATAAAGTTCTGTCTGTACTGAATGGATCACTTCAAAAGCAAACTTGGTGCTAGACTTCTTAGCAGGGAAGCAGAAGAACACATATACCCAAGGTTCTATAAAACACAAGTTTTCCTTTTTTTTTTTCATCTTGAAGGGATTGATCACACACACACACACACACACACACACACACACACACACACACACACACACGATATTTCTTTCCCACCCAGGTCAGGTCAATTCCACATTTTCCTCCTTAGAGTGCATGTGAGCTTGAGAAGCAAACTGCTGTCATGTGTGTGAAGAAACGTGTGATGGAGGCTTGGTTTCACATGGTGGTGTTTGTGACACCACAAATGGATGTGATGTAGCTTGCCCTCACAAAGCACCTCAGCTACTCCACTAGCTGCTGCAAGATAAGCAAGGATGACTGTTCCTGGCAATTTCATCAGCGATGTCAGAACTCAGCTTTGCCTTCTCTCAATCGCCACACTAAAAACAAATACAAAACAGCCTGCCTTCTACCAATCAATCAACTTCCTATGCATACATGCTAATGTCTTACTTAGGACCAAGCAGTGATACACAATTCCCTATGTAACAAGAACCTCAAATTTCTGGCTACAGGGGTTTTGTTTTCTTTTGTCTCAAGTTAGGATGATGTCACCTGTAACACACACAAAAAAACATTGTTGAACAAAGTAGGATCTTTGAGGCACAGGCACAAATATAGTAAAACTCTATTAGATAATGAGAAAAATAAGGAAAAATTTGAATCACTAATGCTCTTGACAAAACATGACATTGGTGTTGATGCCTCGTGAGCTTTAGGGTAGATATGTTGAGAGCAATACCAGTAACAGAAAGGAGTCCGTTTTGTGTTGGCTATCTACTGGGCATGAGGCCTGCCCTGGGGTGTGGTTGATATACTCAGTGACATGCCATTGGAAAAAACTGATTTTCCCCTTTCCAGCAGGTATTAATTGCAAATAGCTCCTTGGCTAGACGTGGAACTCTGTATCCACTTTCCCTTCTCAGTGCTGAGATATTTTCTAGTTTTGACTTTTGTGTGTGCTGTCACAATTTCTTTGAGTTCATATGTGTATCAGTCCTGTTGTGTCTGGATGGTGCTGTTTCTTTGGAGTCTTCCACCACTGCTGGCTCTTAAAAGTCTATCCTCTTCTTTTTTTTTTTTTTTTTTTGTTTTTGTTTTTCGAGACAGGGTTTCTCTGTGTAGCTTTGCGCCTTTCCTGGAACTCGCTTTGGAGACCAGGCTGGCCTCGAACTCACAGAGATCCGCCTGGCTCTGCCTCCCGAGTGCTGGGATTAAAGGCGTAAAAAAAAAAAAAAAAAAAAAAAAAAAAAGTCTATCCTCTTCCACACTGATCCCTGAGCCTTGAAGAGGGGTTATCTCTATAAAGACATCTCTGGTAGGGCTGAATGTCCCAAAGTTTCTCACTCTCCCACTTGTGGGAATGGTAGGTATATAATCAAAATATGTTGTATGAAAGATTTTAAAATTAAAAAAAAAACAGAGCAGGTGTTTTAGTATATACATTCAATATGAGGTTTAGGCCGCATAAGTTTACAGTAAGATGGTAGCATCTATGAAGGGAGTGGATCAGACAGTCCAGAACTCTGAGTGACAAATATCTATGTTGATAGGTTTTTAAGCTTCCCAGTATAATGTGTTTCTTACATAAACCCAAAGGAATTAAGATACATGTAGTGATTAAATTTGAAATTATATTAGGTACAAGGTAATTTACAGTAAAATGGTTATCAAAGATATCTCTTGCGTGATAAGCACTTTAGGACATACATTCTGGGAAAGCTGATTAGGTATCTGGAGATGGTGACCAGATTTTAACACAATGAGAATGTGATGCCATTGATCATGGTGTTTAGGTTTCCTTAAGTCATCAGTAGGAATGGCCAGCTTAGCTTCACTTTTAATTATGTTGGCATGCACAATGGGATACTCAAAGCATAATTTTCAAATCCGTTTTGAATACATGACTTTTGAGAGAGATTTACGACAAAATGAGGGCATGCTTTCAGACTCCACATTCCACTCCAACAGTTGCTGCCTTGGCCACAAGATAGGGCTGAGCAAGGCAGGGAGATTTAGATTTAGTTTTCTTTCACCATAAGAAGAGAAACAAAATGAATTGCAGTACATAGGGAAGGTAATTGGGTCGGTTACAATAGCAGTGATAGTTTACAATGAAGCCTTTGAGTTGGTTTACATAATTTCTCAGGGCTGCACCATTTAAACCAATCATTGTGAGGCCAAAATTGTGAAAGTTTTCACTGAGCACAAAGCTTCTGAGGCAGTGTGGGAATGCATGAACAGTGGGAAGGCAAGCCAGCCACAGGATAGGATACAAACCAATGAGACAACCATATCCCTGGGGGCCTTGTAATCTCTCCCCTCCCCTTCTCAGGACGTATGTGTCTCATATAGAGAAAGGATATTAAAGCAACTCAATGTCATAATAGCTGCTGAGAGATGGCCACCGGAATGATTAAACAGTATTGTAAGGAGAAGGTGTGAGGTCGTATGTATGTACTTTCCTCTGTAAGGGTGAATACACAGGTGGCACAGCACATGTGAGATCCAGAGAACAGTTGGTGGTCTTTATCCCCTAAGCCTGGCACAGAGGCTCTGTTATTATTATTATTATTATTATTATTATTATTATTATTATTATTATTATTATTATTATTTTGCGATGTATTCAAGTCCAACTGGTTCTTGAGCTTCAGCTGTTTCTCCTGACACTGCCTTCCATCTCTCATAGTCACATTGGGATTACAGACATGCACTACCACACTTAGATTTATCAGTGCTCTGGGGATGTGAACTCATCTTTGTGCAATGTGGCAAGGATTTTTACCCACTGAGCCATCTCTCCTCTTAAATTTTATGGTTTTGGTAGTTTTGACTTGCTGCCTTTAGTGTTTATTGAAGTTTCTGGGATTTACAGCAATTATACAATGCTGGTCCAGTATAAACTATCTCATAAAACATTTCTAGGTTGAACATGATCGTACTTCCAACACTTGGGAGGCATAAGCAGGAAGATTGCTTTGAGTTTGTAGTCAGCCTGGTCTATATTGAGTTCCAGGCCAACCATGGGTATGTAGAGAGAACTTGTCTCAAACAATATAAAAAATACAAGATAAAAAATACATCGAAAGATAGAGGTGACCAACCTATTCATTTCTGGTGTTCTTCATAGGTGGAAGAATTAGTGGTAATATCAAGAGGAATAAATTCAAAGTGTTTTTTTTCAACTCTGAAAATGTTCCAACCATTATCATCATGACTTTGTTAGTTACCATCTTCGTAAATCACCATATCATAAAGAGAAAAAACAAACAAACAAATGCCCATCCATATACTGTTTTTATCATAGCATATATGAAAGAAACCTTTAGAGGACATGGGATGGAGTTGGACTGAACCACCCTCCCATCCCTATGCTTGTGGGTGAGCATGTTTCTTGGTGCTTTATCTTCCTCAAGGTCAGTGTTGCATCCAACTAATCCCCATATAAACCCCAGTGTTGCATCCACATACTGGCTCCTCCTCTTCACTAGAGAGTGATGGCATGCAAAACTACTGGGTTGCTTTAGTGAAGAAATCCAAGGAATCTTGAGATAGAAAATCTGCTAAGAAAGAGAGTAGAACGAAAAAGGAAACAGTTATAGTGAAGGGGGAGCACGTGTGAAGAAAACCCAGAAACTGGGGCTTCACATCCTTTCTGATCGTGGAAAATTATGACCTTCTTTGCTCAAAGGAAAATGAAGGCTTTACAAGTTCCTTGGACATCAAACACCATTTTGATACTTGATACTTCAATGAGAGAGAAATGTTCTGCTTAAACTTCCTTTGAATTCACATTGGATGTAAAGCTCAAGTCTAAAAATGTTCTTAGCATAAATAAATTTATAGACACTTAGAAGGACCTACAAATAGATCAAAACATAACCTCAAAGCACCCCAGATTTACCCCTTCCATCATGGGTACAGAGAAGATATTTTGATGCTTCTTTTAATTTATTTAAATAAAGAAGCAGTGGTTAAAAAGAAGCGTTGAGTACAGATTCAAATGAACCAAACTGATGAAGTAGAAATGAATCTGCTTTAGCTAATCATAATGCTTTCATCAGGGTTTGCTAATTATAGGCAATTATTCTATAAAATATAACACCAAATGAACTAGATAAGGTATAAAAGGAAGACTTAGGGACCCCAAGTAGGATCTTGTTTGGAACAAAGGTGATAAGAAACAAGTGACCAATTGCCCTCCAAATTGTGTGCCTAAGTGCCTGAATAAGCTTGCATGTCAGTCAATTAAATTACAGATATAAATTAAACTTAAATCATAAAGCTACCATATTAAGTTCCATTTGTTTTCCTAAGCAATTCCACTCCCAAGGGATGGTGGAAATTTCCCATGGACTGAAAATAAATTATCGTTCTTTTCCAGTGTGGTTTCCATTCATTTCCTTCAACTGCATAATAATTAGGACAGCTCAGCCCCTGTGGTATTAAGGTGTCAATGTACTTGGCATGACTGTGTTCCAACACTAACAAAATAGGGGACTCTATGAGCTCTCTTCTTTAGAAAAATCACACTAGTGTCTCTGATGGGACCTCCACTGTGTGCATGTGTGTGTGTGTGTGTGTGTGTGTGTGTGTGTGTGTGTGTGTGTGTGTATGTATGTGTGTGTGTGTGTGTGCGTGTGTGCGTGCATGCACGTGTGCTTGTACTCACCCTTGTGACACTTGCAAAGGCCAGAGGCTGATCTCAGGATGTCTTCATTTGTCTCCTTTCTATCTCACTTTTTGAGACAAGGTCTCTCCCTGATCCTGGGCATTGCCATTTTGGCTAGACTGACTGGCCAATCCGTGGACCTGCTTGTTTCTGCCTCTGCAGTCCTGGGGTTACAGGCACATGTGACCATGCCCATTTTTTAACTTGGGTGTTGGGGATCCAGACTCAGGTCTTCTTGCTTGTACACCAAGCACTTTACTCACTGAGCCACCTCCTCAGCCTCAAGACCCCAAATTCCTTTTATTAATTCCTACTTTGTCTTAGGACATGGAAAATGTTTATCTTGTACTGCTTGTAACATGTCCTAATTGCACTATTATTATTTTTATTGCATTATTATATTATTATTAATTGCACTATTATTAATTTTATTATTATTTATATAATAACTGCACAATTACTATATATAATAATTTCATTATTATTATTTTTTTTCAATAACTAAAACCAAGCTATTCTGTTTTCCTCCTTAGCATCTTCATGTGATTCCACAGCAAAAACTCCATGGTACATATGCCTGTCATATTTTAAGCTGTGAGGTGTCTGTGACCTTCCTTCCAGATCAACCTGGTTCAAAATTTAAGTCCATAAGAGCCAGCATATTTTAAGAAAAGCCAACACTTTTTTGAGACACCAAAATTTTATCAACAAAATATAATCTTTTGGAATTACTTTGTAAACCATAATCTTTCAGATCTTTGAGTTGGATATTTAATGTTTCATAACTCAATTTTCAAATAATCTACCTCTTTATGAGGTTATGAGGAGGGATTCTTTAGTTTCACAGACTATTAATTTGATATGCTGAGTGATGTTATGTCAGGAAATGACAAGTAAGTTAAATTATTAAGCAGGTGGGGTGGGGAGTGGAAAATGTGTGGTGGGTGGACAGAGTGAAGATCATTCAGTGAAGATTAATTGCATAAATCAAGCTAATCCTTATAGGTACATTTCTGGTATATTGAAGTCTATAATGCCCTCATGACATCTAACAATGACATGTAAATTTAATGACATAAAAACGTGTGGATGTGTATAGTCACAAGTAACTATATCTTGTTTGTGTAAGATCACTTTTCAAGGCCAGAAACCAGTAGATAAAGTTTATTGATTAATATCACTAATGAGTTGTTGTGTGAATCTGAGAGTTTTACACTAGTGCATTAGTTTTTGGTCTGCACATGCTCACTGTCTGTGCCTTAAGAGAGCTCTAATTTCCTCCAAATCAATACTATTTAAGGCTAAAAAGTCAGGTAGACTCTAAACAAATCTTGAGCATGGTATAAATCTATATTGTTTTCATTTTCTTTCTTTAAAAACATTTTCCCCTTAGTTTTAATTTTATGTTTATGGTTGTTTTGCCTACATGTGTGTCTGTATACCACATGCACAAATTGTACAAGAAAGTCAGAAGTGGGAATATGATCCTTTGGGACTGACATTAAATATGGTTGTGAACCACTATGTGGATGTTGGAAATGGAATCCAGGTCCTCTGGAGAGGGAGGGATTTCATAGAAATTATTCAAACAAAATGTCTAGGTAATTTGGGACCAATTGATTTTCATTATGAAATATGAAATAACTGTCTCAAATAAACAAAAAAAATTCCTTTAATTCCAGCACTCAGGAGGCAGAGCCAGGCCAATCTCTGAGTTTGAGACTAGCCTGGTCTACAGAGCGAGATCCAGGGCAGGCACCAAAACAACACGGAGAAATCCTGTCTCAAAAAACAAAAATCAACAAAAAAAGAAATATGAAATAAAATTTGAGGAATATTTGAGGCCGAGAAGTCATTTAATATTTCTATTGAAGTTTCCCAAAGATGAATATATAAATTTTCTGTCTCTTTCTCAACATCATTGAGACTTTATCTCCAGGTAATGCAGACAATAACATGGATATTTATTCAAAATATGCAAATTTATCTGGACACTCATTTCCTCTACGATTAAAGTTTATTCTAAAACGATCGTAGTACCTAACTAATATAGTTATTTTGCTCATTAACTCTTGAAAAATCTATACAGGTGTGTGTTGTTGTATTGTCTACCTTGTAATTTATTGTCTATTTGGAGTGAGTACAAGCACCCATGTCAATCTTGGTTTGGTTTGAATTAGAGTCCCTGCCGTTGCTTTTCGCTTGTGTTTTAGCACCATATAGAGCACCCATCTGGACAAACAGTTTGCCTGTACCCATCTGAAGACTGCAAACCCTTGGATTCAACTGTGGACCCTGCTAAAGATATAAAACAAAAGAAAACAAAAAAAAATGAAAGCCAAAATTAGCCCATGTGAAAGTCTCCTAGAGATCTGCTGAATTAACCTTTAGACATGCAGGTCAAGAACACTGGCAGTATTAAGTGATGCTGAAGGTCAGTCATGTCTGGCATACTTGATCTTGACATTAACTTATTAGAACTTCATGTAGCACCTCCTTATCTCTGTCCATCCTCTGAGGTAGTGTGCTAGCTATGTTTTATTCTTTGGTGTAATTACAGATAAAAAAGAAAACAAAATTTTCTTTTGAGGTTTGTATTTAGTGGCTTTCCTCCCAGGTGGTGGACTTTTTATTTTCTCACTTCTCCTAACTCTGGGACTTAACAATCCTATATTGTATGTTTTGTTTGAATATTCTACTCCTGTATGTACTGTATGAATGTATGTTGTGGTGATATTTGTAATCTAAGAAATAAAGCTTGCCTGGAGATCAGAGAACAGAGTCAGCCACAGAGTTAAACATGGAGGACAGGTAATGGTGGCACACACCTTTGACCCCAGTGTTTGGGAAGCACACACACCTTAATCCCAGCACTAGGAAGGTTGAGATATGTAGTGAAGTGGCTGGGCGGAGAAAGGCATATAAGGTGGGAGGAGACAGGAACTAGAGGTCTTTAGGCTGGGGACTTAGGGACATTCAGTCAGAGGATTCATGGAGTTAGTGAGGTGAGGAGTTGCTGTGGTTTGTTCCCTTGTCTCTCTGATCTTTCAGTATTTACCCCAATATCTGGCTCTGAGTTTTTACTAAGACCATTTAGGATTCATGCAACTGTATGTACTCCTGAATATGCTAAAATGTACAACTCACAAATAAGAGTAAGAGCTAGACAATGATAAGCCTGAACTAATGGCCAAGCAGTTTAAATAATGTAAGAGTCTGTGTGTTTATTTTATAAGTGGGCCCCAGGACTGGCAGGACTTAGAGGGAGCTGGAGAGAAATTCTCCAGCTACATAGCATAAAGTTGAAATTCATAGAAAGGCATCACTAGAAATGACCATTTTAAATTAAAAATATGGTCAAACTCATATTAGCAGCTAAATTAATCACTGCAATTGTATATCTTTCTGTTATCATAAGGCTGAGAAGTTAGTTTGAGTTTTTAATGCTGGCAAAAATGCAATAAAATTGACATTTTCAAACATTTTGCTGGCTTTTTTAAAAAAAAAAGACCTTGGTATGTACTACCCATCTGGTTTGTACCAGCTTTAAATGCTAGGAGTACAAAATGACACTTGTTTTCCCCAAGTGTCTTTTACAGTTATGATGGCTAGAATGACACTGTGCTAACCAAAAAGTGTCCCGCAGAGGCTTAGTAAACAATAAACATAATGTGCAGGTGTGTGAGAAAGTGTTTATTGATAAGAAGACAGAACTGTCTAGATGCTCCTGCATGATTCATTGCATTGGGGATGGAGACATATCTGGAGTAATCACTGTCATCCTGTCATCATAAGGGAAAAGCCAAGAGACTCACAAGTAGGAAGCTATGAACATTTTAGGCTATCCAGTAAGTATCAGTAGTCACCTCCATGCAGGCCTACTGTTTTGTGACAAAAATCAAATCTCCATTTATTTAGATTAATTTTATTTTTTTGTCTTATTTTGTGCTTCAAGGCCTGAGCCTAGGTCCTTGCACATGTATGTTAGGATAGGCAAATACTCTAATCAAACAGCATCCCCAGCTGTTTAGTTTACTTTTAATTAGAACTTGCTATTTGAAAATTTTCTAGTAAATACAATGAGATTCTAAGTTGGTCTAAAAACTTTTGGTTGGGCAATTTCATGTAACCTGTCATATTTCAAATGCATTTAGCATTATTATTATAATTTTATGTTTGGGATGTAGGAATTCAATGTCAAGAAATATTCACCCAAATACATAAGGACATTCATGCAAAAACATTTATTTTAGTACTCACTGAAAATGTAAATATTTGGAAATAACTTAATGATCATTATTAAGTAAAATGTTTAGATACATAGAGGGGGACCTCTTCACACAAAGGTATACACAGACCAGCAACGTACACTGTATGTAAGAAAAAAATTCAAGGAAGAATGTGTTTAATGTAATCTCATTTATGGAAAGGAAAAAGTATACATGAAATTATGCAAGTTTATGTATGAGACTAAGAATTGGCTACAGTTGCTTGAGAGAAGGGTGAGGTTTTCAGTTATTTTTAGCAATCCTCTGAAGCTCTTGAATCTTGGTCAATGAGCATATCATCATGTATAAACATGTTGATACATTTATTCATGCAAAGCATAAATATTTGATAGCAGCTTAAGCATTTACCTTTGCATGGAAATTTAAATTTTAATAATAATTAAAGTAACTGTGGTTCTAGTCAAGTGGGGAAAATCTCTTATAAAATTTCATCGACCTCTAAACTCATGAAGTATGGGTAGCTAATTTTTTTGGCAACTTCTAAAGCTTGTCTTTCCATCATGAATGGTGTGATATTAAAAAGGTGAAGTGTGGATCTTCAGACATAATGGAACACTTATGAACATAACAGTAAGCAAACTTTATATGACATTAATTCTCTTTTGAGACACAAAGACAACTTAGAAATGTTTTGAGAAAATTATCTTATTTTAGCATTTCTTGACTCTACCACATCCTGTTCCAGTGTTTAAATTTGAATAAAATCATTTTCACTGATATAAAACTGTAAGAACTACAATATAATTTAGGGCAAAATTTTAATTTTTTCTCATTAATGATTATTGTGCCCTATTGAGCAGTGGGACATTATATAGTTAGGCATTATATAGTTTGCTTCATTACCACTGTCCATCTCAAGTCAAAGTTGGATGTTCATCTTTTTCTTTTTTCTTTCTGAAGCAGTCTTGTTTTGTAGTTTAGGCTGTCCTTGAACTTACAATTTTAAAGTAAGCTTGTATATTGAATCATCCAATTTCATACCTATTCTTCAATTTTAAAGTTTTCTTCCCGTTTTTTCATGTTCAGGTTAGGTAATTTTTAAAATATCTATGTAGGACAGATCATTGTTGTGGTGACAGATTTTATTCCTGGACTCAGATAGCCCTAAGATAGTCATGAGGACCACTGAGCAGTGGGACATTATAATAGTCATCCCATTTATCTTAATATATGTATCAGTCACAAACTTCTCAAGTTTTTCACATGATGACAATCACTTAACATGCATTTTCTCACTGATTCAACAACATTTGAGAGATGCTATTATTTCTTCCTGGGTCTTGATCGATATTGCTGAGAGAAATTAAGTAATTTCCCCAAGACAATTCAGCTTATAATTTGAATGGGATTCTACAGTAGGTCTGTATGAGTCCAGAATTCAAGCTGGTAATTATTTTATAGGACCTCCAAAAGGCATTCCTCATCCATTGGCAGGACAGTGAATGTGGGGATAAGTGTCTAACTATATTCCCTCTGAAAGTGGTATTATGTTACTCAGTATTAAACAGGTATAGGGACATGAATAGAATCAGTCCTTGCTATGTATTTAATAAGTATATGGATAAGTAATTATATGTGGTATGTGTGTGAGTGCATGTGTGTGTGTGTGTGTGTGTGTGTGTGTGTGTGTGTGTGTGTGTGTGTGTGTGTGTTTATGAAAGGTAAATGATCTATCTGGAAAGCTTGTGACTTCCTTTTTCTATAAACTGGATCAACTGGATCAAGTGTTATCAGTATAATTCCAATGGTTTCTTTTTGATACTTGGTTGGGAAGAACCTGAAGATGTTTCTCATTCAACAATTTTTCTTTTCCTGTAAATGCTTTTATTAGTTCTAGATAAATGGTCCAAAACTGGAATGGAAATGTCCACTCATGGGTTCTGAGAGTCCAAGTAGAATAGTGCTTGAAAAACCTCAACATGTTCCATGCTTCCTCTCCTCATGAGGGAAGAGCTCTCAAGGTAAGTTTCTAAATGATCTTTTAGCCACAAGGGGCTTTTATTTTGAAAGCTGAAGTACTGTAGAAATGCCAAAGTATGTGGGGCAAACTTCTCTCTTTGATCAGTGTATTATTCTCAAAACTGCTGTGACAAATTTAGGAAGCGATTAAATGTCTAAAACTGAAGATGATAATAGTTCCAACATACAAGAAGACAACCAAAAGAAAACCAAGACTCTTCATTTGCCAGCACCTGTAGAGACCATGGGCTGTTCAAGGCTTTTTATAGGGCACAGAATGTGTGTGGGGGTGAGGAAGAAGGAGTGGAGGGGGGTTTAAATAGTTAGGCTGCTTAAAGCTTATTGTATAATGCTCACCGCCTAGAGTATTCAATATTAAGCCCAGTTCCCACTATTACTGTCCTACACGAATTCTCTGCCCATCATAACATGATTTGTTCCCTTCTTTTCTAAAGCAAGCTTTAAGCCTATCACCAATACCTCACATTTATCAACTAGCACTGCATGCTGGACGACTTACACAGGTCATCCTATTCAATCCCCAACTTTGAGAGATACATACCATTTACAGGTAGAGCAACACAATCAGGTTCCAGTGGCAAACAAACATTTGAACAAAGTTTGATTCTCCCAGTCTTTTTTTTTTTTTTTTTTTTTTTTTCGTTTTTTCGAGACAGGGTTTCTCTGTGTAGCTTTGCGCCTTTCCTGGGACTCGCTTGGTAGCCCAGGCTGGCCTCGAACTCACAGAGATCCACCTGGCTCTGCCTCCCGAGTGCTGGGATTAAAGGCGTGTGCCACCACCGCCCGGCTTGATTCTCCCAGTCTTTTAACCACTCCCTCTGGATAGAAATCAAGTGGCTTAGAGTTTTATTTTTACTTGTTGGCCAACAAATGTGATCATAGTCACAACTGAATATAATGCTTTAGAATGATTTTCAGATAGGCTGTTTACCTATCCCACAATGTTTAAAGACCTTGAGCCATCATATGAGTTCAGTTACTGCAGTCATCTGACAAGAATATAATAAGCACCTACTATGTGTCAGCCGTTATTTTGGGCACTAGAGACTAAATAATGATGAAAACAAAAATATTTATATTCCTGAAATTAATATTTTAGTACCTCACAATTTTCCGTGTTTAATCTACAGGGACCCAAGTCAGTCTGAGTGATGTTAAAAAGCTTTTGTTATGTGCATGGGGCAGGCAGGGGTTGGAACTGGGTGTGCTTTCTTCTTGGGGACTGATGACTCAGAAAGAACGTACAGTCTCTGAAGTTTAAAAAAAAGTTTTTCCTTTTCAAATTGAAAAACATCAGCCTTTCATATTACCAGGGACATCCCAGAAATGTAACAGAAAATGGACCAGAAAGGACTGTGGGACAGGAAGGAGCACTTATCTACCTAAGGTGACAGGTCCTCCTCAGCTTCATGGGCTATCCCTCTAATGGAATGTAGGACATTGCTGTGAAGCTGCTGAACTGTGGAGACTAGGCTGAAATCTACATTGTAAGAGTGAGCAATAGTTTATTTTTAAATGTTGGGAGATTGCTTAAAAATAAAACTTAAAATCTCTGATTTCATAGCGATTTAAAAGACCAGTCACAACTGTTAAAAAACTAACCAACATTCTACTGTATGTTCACATATCTACATATCTACATATATTTTCCTTTGTTTATTTATGTTACAGATAGATATTTGTTGTTTCCACTTCTGCTATTGCAAAAGGAGTTGCAAAGAACAATGGCTTGCTATTACCTATTGAAGATCCAGATGTTAATTCTTTTGGATAAATATCCAGAAATTGGACTGAGGATAATATGATAGTTCTAAAAGAAGAGAATGCTGAAATTTGTAATAACACAGATGAACCCGGATAATATTATATTGAAATAAAAATGTCCAGTCACAGAAGGACGCATACTGTATGACTACACTTGTATAAGATTTCTACAAATTTTAACTCATGGAATTAGAGAGTAGGACTGTAGTTTCCAGGGGCTAAGAGGAGAGGAAAGGGAAATTGCTTAACCAATGGGAATAAGTCCCAATTATGCAATAAGCCAGAGTCAACTCCACGTTGCCACTATCTTACCCTTTCTGTCTGTCTGTCTGTCTCTCCCTCTCTCTATGTGCATACATGCGTGCGTGCATGTGTGTGTGTGTGTGTGTGTGTGTGTGTGTGTGTGTGTGTGTGTGTGTGTGTTTAGATGGAGACATCAGAAACATTTTAGTGTGTAGCCTTTTGTGTTAGTTATTTTTTGTGTCACTGTGATCATGACACTTGACAAAAAGGACTTGAGGGAGGAAAGATTTATTAGCCTTCATGGTTTCAGAGGGTTCCAACCAATCCTCACAGGGAAAACATTGGTGGAACCTTTCAAACCATAGTGGGAGAAATGTGGTGGACGTCATTCATGCCATGATGGACTGAAAAGCAGGGGCAACAAAGGAAAACAAGCAGGGCTAAAACAACCTGGGACCTGCCTCCCATCTCCATTCTGACCTACTTCTGCCAACACAAAACAATCAAGAGTCTTTGCAAACAGTGTGAAAATGCAGATATTAAGGGAATGAGTCTATGGCAACACTTTCAATTCAAACTATGACACCTGCAACTGTAGTGGGCGACAGATGCCCCGGTCTGTTTTTCTTAACATTTGCAATACAGATACATTACAGATGGTCTTTAATGGAAAGGGGGGATTAAATAACCAGCTGAGGGAGAAACAGAGTCAGGAACAATGTCAGTGTCAGCATGCACTCTAGCCGACACTGCACAAGATGTTTTTCTTAGCCCTTGCTATTTCCCTTCAGGCTATTTTGCTCTGGGATAGAGAAAGAACATGCCATTTCTTTTCTCTTCTGGAACTTTGACAGGGAGAAACTTTTCCTTTGAAACTTCAGAGGCAGAGATAAATCAACCCTAAGCTCCCAGCAGAGTTTCTTTCAAAGACCATGATGTTCTACTTTGCCATCAGTTAGTACTAGCACAGATACTGGCCATCAGTGTTCTTTCTTGTTTAGACATCCTCCCTGCTTACATAGACCACTGAGGAATTGGAATCCAAATACAGAAGACTCCAGTTCTGCAATCACGCAGCAGAACATGTCACTCAGAAAAAGGGGGAGAAATACTACCTACATTACTTTGAATGACTGAAAGTATAAAGAAAAACCAAGAAAATCAACTCTTTCAGGTCATCTTTGAGCATTTGGTAGAACACTGGAAGGACTGCTGGGAAATGGTGTCTTCTAAACAGACAGGACTCCTGAACCCATGAACTCACAGAAGCTGTGGTTGCCAGTACAAGACTTGTACAGGATGAAGCCAGTCAACATTCCAACATGGATGGAGGCCAGGCCCACAAGGCCCCACACCTAACTGATATGCAATTAATTGCTAGCTGATAGCTGCTGGGGAGGGAGTGATTTTTCTTCAAGGATGTGGCCCTTGTTGATTGTCCATGATCCAATGAATGGCTCTACAGCCACACACTGGCAGCACTAAATGGACTCAGAAGGTTATTGAAAAGAAGGAGTAGAAAGGAGAGAAGGGGAGGAGGAGGAGGAGGAGGAGGAGGAGGAGGAGGAGGAGGAGGAGGAGAAGAAGAAGAAGAAGAAGAAGAAGAAGAAGAAGAAGAAGAAGAAGAAGAAGAAGAAGAAGAAGAAGAAGAAGAAATAAGAATGAAGTTCAGAGTAGGGTGTGGGGATGTCCAATAGGAGTTGGATAGGGGAGAGTTGGAGGTGGATCTATATGGAATACTCAAATAATATTTTTAAAGCATCAAACTGCCTTAAGGACTTGCCTTGGTCCATAGGCATAGCAGGGCTACACATTGAACTCGTGACTTATGACTCTACATTTATTGATTTTTCACTGTTCCAGTCTATTAGATGTCAGTTTGTCTTTTTATCTAGGGAAATTGCCTGTTTTTCATCATCTGTGAAGCCATGGCTCACAACCATGAAGAATCATTTCACAATGTATTAGTGTACTTTTAAATACCATTTATAGACTCAAATAATTTCTCTCCCATGTAGAAGCTAAATAATGAAAGTCTAAGAGCCCACAAGGATTCAGTGAGAATTCTAACATACTTACTGAGCACAATTTACTTTGGATATACACTGTCCTATAGTCAGCTAATCAATAGCTAGTGATTAGAGTAACTGATTAAATGATAAAGATGTCAAGGTTTTCAATCTTTTTATTGACTGTCATAGATAGTTGTACAGCCTAGTCATAGTGCAGTGATACTTAAAATGCTCACAAATATTCTAACAGAGGATGACTTTAATGCTATACCTGTGTTTGGTCAAGAGAAAACTATAAGAATTAAAGCACAAGTTAAGAAAATGTTTGAAAAAATGATTAAGGACTCAGGAAGACCTGGGTTGAGTCCCTGTAAAGTCTTTTCATTTACTCACTGTCTTTAGGAAGATGACTGAATTTCTAGAATCTCAGTGTATTCATCCATAACATATAGGTAACAATTTCATGGATGGAGGATGTTTATTGTGGGACAAATTAGTCAACTGAAGCAAAGAGACTAGATAATAAGCTACCCCATCATTAAATCTTAGGAAGACCATTAACTTCTGATATGTTCTTGTATGTCTCTGGCTTAAATTCCCTTATTAATTTATTTGATCATAAAAAGGTTAAAGAAACTGTTCAGTTCATTGCACTGGTATCAGAGTTATGAGAGAGGAAAGAAAGGATTCCCCATTCCGTGATCTATGCATTCTGAACATTTAATAACTATTAGGTACTACATGGGACTCCTGAGCTCTGCCTCATCTCTTTTTGACACACCCTCTCCAGCTGCTGCTTAGCAACTTGTTCCATTCTGTAGCAACCTCTTGCGTCCCTCTCACCTCACCACATCTGTACTTGTTTCATAATTTCTGTATCTGGACCTGCTGTGTGGCTGAGTTGAGGATTTGCATGGCAATCCTGTCAAGCTTGGTGATGTGAAAATGTAGGAGTCCTCATCCAGGAAAAGATGCAAGCTGGTAGACACATATTCCCATCTTCTATCCTCAGGCGGACATCTTACAAGCATTTTCTACAGCATTTCAAAAGGTGTTTACATACTGAGCCTCAAATGCTCACAGTTCAATACCATAGCCTTCCCCTCACCCACAATGCAGTTCCCTAAAGTAAACTACCTGAACATAATGCTTGTTTTGAGTTGATTTTAGGCAACCCAGAAAGCTGTAATACGTGGCTATAATTAAAAAATATTTTTTTTCTGGGATGTATCTTATGAGAACCATTTAGAGGTAATTTATGGTATCAGAAAATTGTTGAAATGGATGTTGAAGATAATTTAGACCAGTCAACCAATACTTCTAACTCTGTCTTTACTGTTCATAAGTGATGGTCTATCCCAGGAGTAGACCATTTGTCTTAAGGGAGAGATTGTAACTATTTTTAGAATTTGTAGAGCAGTAAGTGTCTGTTAATTCTACTCAATGAAAGATAACAATACAAATGAACAAAAGAAATGAGTGTGTTCCATTGAGACCTTATTTATAAAAATGTGTCTGTCATAGATCTGCAGTGCAGATGATATACATTAACTAAGACAACTTCAGGTAGATCTATCAAAAAGAAATTATTCTAATTTTCTACTCTAAAAATATGTTTCTTCAAACATTTAATCTGTAATTACCAAATATGTTACTACATATTTCTCTCTGTTCTCTACCTTCCATACAAACTATATAGACTCTAGGAAAAGTTTTCAATAAACCTCAGAAACTCAAGAGTTAATAATAGCATTCATTGATTCCCTGTTATGATCCAGGTTTGTCCTAAATGGATTTGGGGACATTTACTGCTTTAATTCTGAAATAAACCAATGCTCAAGGAACTAGGCAACCTGCTCCCACATCTTCACAGTGAGTAAATGATGTAATTAAGACTTGAATCCAAATTCATCTCCAATGCATACCTTCTTAGGCCATATCATGCTCTGATGAATATTTGCCAAGCTGGCAATTTTCTTTCCTGAAATACCAAAATTTATTTCAATACATAGAGACCAAACAATGAGTAGGAAAACCCCTAATGTTCTTAGGGACATTGTGTCTATCATGCTTTCTAGAATATTTTATATGGTTTTGGAGGAAAGGATCAAGACTATAAATTTAAAAATATTTAAAATATGTTAGGGCTGTCATGCTGTACTCAGTTTTAATTATGTCAGATAAATTTTTGAAATTAGATTTTCATAGATAGAACATTGGATCTAGTCCAAGAATGAAGCACAGCATGAAACTACATATATGGATACTTACATCATTTATGTTAAATTTGTCCATATTTACAGTGTTTGAAATTGTTACTGAGACAGCAGCAAATTTAGATGGAAACAGATTATAAGAATGAAAATAAAAAGGCCAAGTTCTACTCTATAATTTAAGAGGATTAAGTTCCATATATAAGCATTAATATACAAAGCCTTAGAAAGATATAAAAGATACATTTTCCATTGAACAGAAAGAAGCTATTTTGAACCATGTGCTGTAATTGACAGCATATTTTTAGGCAGTGGTTACTAAGTAAAGTTTGCAATAAAGAAAAAAGATCTAAACTGATAATCATTATAGATTTTAAAGCTTTATTTTACATCTCAGCATGACAAATAATAATAATAATAATAGTAATTGTTCATATTTATGGGGCATAATGAGATGTTTGTATAAACCTATACCTGTGTAGTTACCAAATTAGACTAATTAATATGCCTATTCCTTCAATATTTTTTTTTTGTAGTGAGCACATTTGAAACCTGTTCCTTTTAGTTCTTTTAAATCACACAGTGTATGATTTATCATGTTCTGAAACAGAACATTAGGACTTATACCTTCATTCTGTAGTTACAACTGTAACTTGGGACTCACTGACCAACATCTTGCTTTGGTTTCTGAAAGATGGTACTGTTAGTCTATGTTGATATTGTACCACCTGGTTCAAGGGAGCCTATGGATAGTTCTAGATAATCATTAAGTTCAGCCATTAATTTGACTATGAAACCAAATGAAGGACAAATAGCAATTCTCTGACACTTAGACTTGGCTTTTACAAAGTAAAGCAGGGAAGCACTAACAACAAAATGGAATTTAATGTAATATTTGACCAGAAAATTAAAAAAATTCAAATATCAGAATAAAAGGAAAATTGAGTGAGTGGAAGGATTTAGTTCCATTGCAAAAAAAAACAAAAACAACAACAACAAAAAAAACAGAAGAGTTAAACATTTTAAACATTTACTGGAGAAAATTTTTTAGGAAGTAAATCAGGTTGAAGAAATATTGATACGTTTTTGAATGAAAAGAAGATTTTGAAACTGACTTTTCCTGTACAAATGATCTAAGAAATGAGTTGTGTATGATGATGCATTTCTGGTAACCAAGCAATTGGAAGATAGATGCTGATCCAAGGAGCTAAACTTTTCATTCCTAGATTGATTGTTAAATTGTAATTCTATTTTAAAGTCTCTAAAACCATTATGAACTCATTTACTTATTCAACAAGAGGACATCTTTAGTTTCCTTCATTCTATTTGGAAATTGTAAAGTTTTTCTTTAGAATCTGTGATCATTAATCTTGATTGCTAACTTTCTGGGATTTGAAGTCACCTAGTACACACACCTATGAAGGAAGGTGTTTCTAGAGAGTATTAACTGTAGGGAGTTTGGGAGATTCAACTTCGAAGTGGTCAGCACTTACCAATAGAAGCCCAACTCTAGAGAGGTTCAAGGAAAAGACTATGTTGCATACTTGTGGTGTGGATCTCTTCTCCCTGACCAAGCATATCTATTACTGTGGTTGCTGTCCTCCACTGATACCAGATTCCATTTCTGTAGCCTTCCAACATGAACTGAATACAAGCAGCTTTCAAGGGAACTTCCAGGGCTTCAGCATGGGATTGAAATTGCTGGGACATCTGCTGTTTCGGAATAATGCTTTTGTACACTGGTTTAATAAAATGCTGATTGGCCAGTAGCCAGGCAGGATGTATAGGTGGGATAAGCAGACAAGGAAAATTCTGGGAAGAGGAAGGCTGAGTCAGGAGATGCCAGCATGCCTTCCAGGGAGCAGCATGTAATGACACACAGGTAAAGCCACGGAATACATAGTGACATATAGGTTAACAGAAATGGGCTGAGTTTAAGTGTAAGAGCTAGTCAGTAGTAAGCCTGAGCTAAAGGCCGAGCAGTTTTTTTTTTTTTTCCGAGCAGTTTTAATTAATATAAGCCTCTATGTGTTTACTTGGGTCTGAGTGACTGTGGACTGGGTGGGACATAGGAAAACCTCAGCTACCAAATGGCACCAAGATGTGGGGTGAGAGTTTCCACCTAAAACCTGAGAAAGCTTTAAAAAATAAGATTCTAAAATGGATCTAAAAACAGCTTCCTAGTTGTGTCTCACAGGCAAGCCATGAGCTACAATATGTTGGGTTTGCAGCAGCATGTGGGCTTGGCCTGCAGCATAGCGGATTCCTGCCACACTACATAGAAGCATCTCCAAGCTGTGCAGTATGCTGCATGGTGGATATAGATTTTATTAATACAGACAAGAAAAAAAAAAGAAAGAAAGAAAGAAAGAAAAAGAGGTTTCTGGACTACACGCTGCTTTAATGGAGGCATAGACCCACTGCTTCTGAGAGTTGGTGGTACACATGGCCCAGAGCTGGAGGTGAATTACCTCTGCCATGTTGAAAAGCTGAAATGGGTGGAGTCAGCAGTCAAGGCTGCCACTTTTCATTCTGGCCACACAATTTAGCAGTTTAAAGTCTCTCTTGGCCAGATAAAGATTATAGATTCAGAATAAGACAAATGCAGATGAGATAAACCCTAAACAGTTTACAGTGTGTATAAAAATGTACATAGGCTTAAAAGAGATAGAAAAATAAATATGGACAGTTATACAAAAAACAGATACTTTTAAAATAAAGTCTTTAAAGAGACTGTAAAAGTAATATAAAAAATAAGCCCCATAAAGATGGAAATCACACAGAGAGTTTGGATTATGCTGTCATTGGGATTTTTAACTGCAGAGAGACATTTGATTGTAAAAGCTGCTGAGTTAAATCAATATATACATTATATATATATATATATATATATATATATATATATATATATAGAGAGAGAGAGAGAGAGAGAGAGACGTTACTTTGGAAAAGAGGTTCTGCTTTTGTTTCCACAGAAGATGAGAACCTGTGACCGGTTGATCCAATATCCAAAAACAGCTTCAAGGAAACTGACTCAGAGAATACAATATCACAGATTATTCCAGTCAGGACTTGACCATAATTCTTAATTTTCTTAGGATACCCATAAGATTACCAGTGCCTTTTATCTGCAGGAAGTAGCCTAGGAAACTATGTCCACATTCCCAAAAAAATGGATTATGGATGTTTGTCTTTGTTTTAGGTTGTTGGTTACAAATTGATATTGGTCATAGTCAATATCTTTCTAAAAGAAGAAAGTATATGATATGGAAATATAGGATATAGATATGATAGAATAAAAGGGTGGATTGTTGAACCTACTTCTAAAAAGCAACTTGTTTAAAATGTTTTACATTGGTATAGATTTTAGTTTATTGATACAAATTTCAAGTTAATTTTGTTATACTGTGTGTATATTTCTACTCTTAAGATATTTTGTTTGTGCAACTCATTTGAAATTATAGTATATAGTTGAGAAAGACAGATTTATAATTAGTCATTGATGATAATCAAACTTATAGTCATGTTAAGTTTTCTAGGTATACATAGATATAATTCAGTTAGGTAGGTAATTTTCAAACACTTCAAAGACCTACAGAATAAGGCATTTAAAATGTTTTAAAAACTTAGATTTTCTGGACAATGAGACACGTCTGCTCCTGGAAGCACCAATTTACTTCGGAGAGAAAGATGGGTGTCAAAGGCACTCCATAGGGAGTTTATCTTCTTCTTGGCAAAAATAGTCATTTGGACAAGAAACTGTTCTTGCCTGGACGTCTTGACAAAATGTCATATAAACTGGACATGCAGGACCCATAGGAAGATGACCACTGAACTTTGTAAGATGATCCTTCAGATTCCTGCTTCACAGAAGAAACTGCCAAACATTCTACAGGACACAGAGAAAAAAAAAATGACTGAGAGACTAGGCCTATGGGCTGAAGATGGATACCCCAACATTACATAGGAACTTTAGGTGACTGTCCAGGCAGCCAACTGTCTCTGCTATTCTAGATTTTTAAAAGTTGCTTACAATGCACTCCCTGTTTATTTAGGTAATATTATATCCTTCTGAGGTCTTTGCTGCAGTTGAAGACTAGATAGTTATAATTTTCCTTAGTTATGATAAAAGATAAGTTAGATATAAAACCTTAGACTCACAAATATAGGATAAATAGAATATTTTCTTTGAATTTGTCAAATATAAATAGACTTGATATTGTAACTGTAATTCTTGCTTGATAACTGTTTTTTATATATAATTTTATTATGTTAAAGTTAAAACTTTCCTTTTTATTTAAACAGAAAAGGGGAAATGCTGTGGAATAATGCTTTTGTACACTGGTTTAATAAAATGCTGATTGGCCAG
Source organism: Peromyscus californicus insignis (assembly GCF_007827085.1). NCBI lineage: Eukaryota > Metazoa > Chordata > Mammalia > Rodentia > Cricetidae > Peromyscus > Peromyscus californicus. The sequence goes on from NW_026294551.1 coordinate 80,190,018, forward strand.
TAGCCAGGCAGGATGTATAGGTGGGATAAACAGACAAGGAAATTTCTGGGAAGAGGAAGGCTGAGTCAGGAGACCCTAGCCCGCTGTCCAGGAAACAGCATGCAATGGCACACAGGTAAAGTCATGGAAAACATGATGACATGTAAATTAGCAGAAATGGGATGAATTTAAGTGTAAGAGCTAGTCAGTAGTAAGCCTGAGCTAATGGCTGAGCAGTTTTAATTAATATAAGCCTATATGTGTTTACTTGGGTCCGAGCAGCTGTGGACTGGGTGGGACAGAGGAAAACCTCATATACAGACATCCAACTTTATAGACTGAGCACCAATTGAGTTCTCTGTTTTCCATTCTAATAGGCATTGTTGGATTACTCAACTCCCTATTGTACAAGCCAATGAAATAACTCCCCAAATATGTGTGTGTATACACACACACACACACACACACACACACACACACACACACACACACACACACATATACCCTATGTTCCTCTAGATAAGCCTGTCTAATACAGAGCTTATATGCCTTTTAGTTCCCATAATGAAATGGCCTGCCTGGGCCCTACTACTTTGACATTAAGAGTGGCTGGATTAACTTAATCACTCAGCAGTTTCTACCTCCTCTGAACACAAAGACTGAGTCAAGAATGGGTACACTATATATAACCAGGCAATGCATGAAGAAGCAACTTGTAAAATAGATTTCCTTCTCTCTGTTATTTTTCCATTCTCCTCCTGATGAAGTGTATGATGTGGATCTGGGAAGCATTGAAACCATCAAACCATGACAGAAGACTCCTAGGCTTGAGCCACTGAATTAAGTCTTCCCCAAAGTCAGAACCTATTCTGGAGCCTGCTGTTGGGTAAGTTAACAAACCTCCCTTGATATATGAGCCTAATGAGTTTTCCTTTATTTATTATTTTATTTATGCTTTCATTTATTTTTAAGAATCTGTAGAATTAATAAATGGTGTGCTGTGTTCTTAGAGAATCAAGGCAACTAGCAGGATCCCATGCTTCTTAGGGGTTCCTTTTTTCGCAGAAATTGGGTCTCTGAATGATAAGTTATGAATGTCTGACTGAGTTCTGGTAAAAGACTTGGAGCATGAGAAGAAAATGTCTGGTTTAGATTTTTCAACAAGAAAATTATGAGAGAAAAGAAAAGGAAGAAAGAAAGAAATATTTTGCTAGCAGGCCAGGATGAAGAAGCAGGACACAAAATCTTGTTCTACTTTTACTCATAGGGTAAACACTGAACCAGAGAATCCTGTGAAAATCTGAAAGGTTTGCTCTGAATGCAAATCAATTCAGTTTCTATGAAAAGCCCTTAAATATCCCAAAGGCTCATGCAGATCAGAGTGGTTGGTGAGTGTCCACAGCTGCCTTTGAGAGCAAAGAGTGTGTTCTCTCCAACAAATAATTGAGAATAAGATGTCTGTCTAGAATTAATTAGATTGATGTCAAGGATAAGTTACAAAGCCAGAGACATCTGAGAGATCAACTGTGTTATCTTTACCCTTAAGATCAATTTAAGCTGTTTTAAATAGCAGGTTGATTGTGTTTGGTACTCCTAGCTATATTCAATAACATCCTATGGCATAGGAAAATGGCAGAGATTTTAAAGTCTTTTTTTTAAAGAGTCATGACCAGAAATAAACCACTGAGATTTATAGTCTAGGATATATGATATATACATTTATATGTATATATGCATTTATGTATGTATACACACACACACACACACACATATATATATATATATGTACACATATACATGTATATATTTGTCTTCTGGCTATGAAGAATGATCTCTGGTTGGATAATCTTGGGCCTCCACATGCAAAATCAGAATGTGTAATAAAGAATAGCAAGAATTCATTGTAATGTTAGTATGTCTTCTCTTCAATTCTTGATCTCATTTTCTAGTTATATAGGACTCCATTAGTTTCTTTAAAAGCCTCATGTTCTTTGCTATTGTAACAGTTTCCTCCATACTGAAACATAGTCTTTTGGTAAAATGGGGGAGCTCATGACACTTAGAAAGTAAACAAATCTCAGATATCTGAAAAAATGAAACATAAAATATCATAAGGTCTGTGTCCAAGGTTATAGAACCAAGAAACAAGACTGGAGAGGAGACTTTCCTACATGTTGAAATGCCTGCATATCATGCAGAGAGATTCAGGATTGGAACTCTCTGAGTTGGTACCCAGGTTAGAGGTGGTGATATGGTTACATCTGAGTTGTCCCTTCATCCATACTTTTGTAAGTAACCCTAATAAACTCATCCATCCACCAAGTTCGATGTTGGTAGTGTCATTACTAAGATCCGTGTTGGAGATTTCTCTGGGGTGAGTAGACAATTGTGTCACATCTCCATGGGGAAGTGTCATAGAACACTTATTTCTCTCTTTCACTTATTGCATCTGCTACTTCCTCAACTGTGCGGTTCTCCCTTTCTCTGGTTCACCATGACATTGTGGACCTTAAGATGGAAGGAGGGCCGGGCGGTGGTGGCGCACGCCTTTAATCCCAGCACTCGGGAGGCAGAGCCAGGCGGATCTCTGTGAGTTCGAGGCCAGCCTGGGCTACCAAGTGAGTTCCAGGAAAGGCGCAAAGCTACACAGAGAAACCCTGTCTCGAAAAACCAAAAAAAAAAAAAAAATTGAAAAAAAAAAAAAGATGGAAGGAGGGTACATAATAAGTTCAGTTTAGTATTTCCTTGACCTTCTGCCCCAAGCAGTAATCAGTGAGCTCCACTACCTTTGGTGGTTTTGTGTCCCCAGCAGTTGGTTCTATTTCTTCAGAACATAATCCATTTCCTCTCATTTGTCATAGGTCTCTCTGTACCCATTATACAATGAAGAGCAGAGGAGGTTTGGGTGTCTACTATTAAACCAGCCAAGCAATAAGATCAGTTATTTCTTTGCTATTGGACAGAGACAGAGATTCAATCCCCACTGTAAAAGGGGCACATGGACACTGTTAGATCAATAGAAAAGGGGAGGAAGGGAAATAAGCAGGTGGGAAACCCTAAACCCCAATAAAACCTAAGCTCTCCTAGAGTTGGTTGTCTTCAGTTCTAGGTCCCTCCTCTGCTCATGGACTCCAGCACCTTCAAATACACTGTACTTTCACTTTGCCATGACTCCTCTGTTGTCTAGTTCTATAACTTGTCTGAGAAAAAGAACTTGAGTGCTATCAGGTACAAACTCATTCTGCTCTGGTGAGTTATTTTTCAAGTGTTGATTCACAAGGCTTGGTTAGGGAGAGAGTCTGTTAAATATGTATTAAGCATCTTGTAGTTAGCTTCCACAATGCTTCATGACACTTGGAAACATTTAATGACTTTACCCAGTAGAGTGCATGCTTGATGAGGACAAGGGACTGAACTGACTAATGCAGTGCGGAGTGTGGCTAATGTTCTCAACAATTGCTTATTGAATTCAAATAGAAAACTTAAATTTTACAACTCAACTGCTCTAACCATAATTGTTAGCTTTATTGAATATTTGTCAGTTGGCAAATATTTCAATTTCTCTGCCTTCAATTTTCTTTCATGCCAACATCCTCTTTATATTATCATCAGTTATCTTAAACCAGAGTCCTTTATCACCTTATTCTTCTATTCTAAATAATTTAATGTACCTTGATTATCTATGAGATAATTTTAAAACGTGTGCTCTTTTTTAAAGTTTTTATCAAACTTGGGGATATTATACACCAGGCAGGTAAATATGGTAATAGCTGTACTCCAAATTCAGACCATATTTTCAGTTTTCTGACTATTTATGTCTTATTTAGGGTTTCTATTGCTGTCAAGAGACATCATAACCATGTCTTATATGGCAACTCTTATAAGGAAAACATTTAATTGAGGGGCTAACAAACAGTTTCAGAGGTTAAGTCTATTATCGTCATGGTGGGGAGCATGGAGGCATGCAGGCAGAAGTGGTGCTGGAGGAATAGCTGAGTGTCCTACATCTTCCAGACAATAGGAAGTCGACTGAGACACTGGGTAGTATCCTGACATAGGAAACCTCAATGCCTGTCCCCACAGTGACATGCATCCTCCATCAAGGCCAGGCCATAAACACCTCAACAAAGCCATACCTCTTAATAGTGCCACTCCATATGAGATTATGGGGGTCAATTACTTTCAAACTACTACATTCTATCCCCTACCCCCATAAGCTTGTAACAATATCATAATGAAAAATGCATTTAGTTCAACTTCAAAAGTCCCCATAGTCTATAACAGTCTCAACAACATTTAAAAGTCCAAAGTTCAAAGTCTCTTCTGAGATTCATGTAATCTCTTAACTGTAATCCCCTATAAAATCAAAATCAAAAAGCAGATCACATATTTCCAACACACAATGGCAGAGGATATACATTACCATGCCAAATCACAGGGAAGGGAGCATAGTGAAGAAATACTGGACCAAAGCAAGACCGAAAACCAACTGGGCAAACTCCAAACTGCATCTCCATGTCTGATGTAAAATTGCTCTTCAGATCTCCAGTTATATTCAGCTTTGTTGACTGCAACACACTTCTTTCTCTTGGGCTGATCCTACTCACTGTTAGTTGCTCTCCTTGGAAGGCATCTCACGACTCTGGCATCTCTAAAATCTTGGGTTCCCCAATGCAATCCAGACTTCACATTCACAGCTTCATGCAATGGCCTCTCTACTAGGCCTCCATTCAGGGACATCCCTGACACATGCCTGGCAACAGTGGCTTGATTCATAACTCCTTTCTTCTATAACTGAACCCAGAACCATGTGACTGAAGCTACCATGTTCTGCTGCTTGCTGGGGCTGGAACTTGGCCCCCTCATTCAATTATATCTTCACCAGCTTCCTGTTTTTCACTGTCTAAGCTTCACTGTTCTAAAACTTGCTCTGTAAACCAGGCTGGCCTCAAACTCAGAAGTCCGCCAGCCTCTGCCTCCTGAGTGCTGGGATTAAAGGCGTGTACCACCATATATTCTTAAGATTTTCTTTAATTCCTTTTCACAGGCTGGAGACTTGAGTGGGATTTTGCTCTGAGGTCACAACTCCTTTTACTCAGTTTCTTAATCCATTTATCTCCTTGAACACAGGACTTAGCTCCATTCCACTTCCTGGTGCTCTTTTTCTTCTCAAAACTTACATTTTGTAATTTACCCTGCTCAGTTTGCTTCTTTTCAGAGGTTCAGTCCATTGTCATCATGGTGGGGAACATGCTGGCATGCAGGTAAAAGTGGTGTTGGAAGAGTAGTGAGCATCCTACATCTTACAGGCAACAGGAAGTCAACCAAGACACTGGGCGGTATCCTGAGCATAGGGAATCTCAAAGCCCACCCCCACAGTGACACAGTTTCCAATGCTCTTCTCTCACTAATATCTCTGTGTATAGCTCAACATAAATGCTGTTTTGTTGTTTTGTCTTTTCTTCCTCGTATTTTTCTTAATCCTGGATGTTTAAGGGAGTCTAGTCACCCTAGTTTTCTTATTCTGGCTCTAGAGCTTGAAACAGATATAAGAAGCCAAAAGGTAGATTTAAAAAAGAAGGAATTACAGTCACACATGACAAATCACCCTGATGGCTAAATTCCTCAAGTGTATAGACCTAAAATCTTCATTTCTCCATCTTTTTCCACATTTATGTCACACTCCAGAATGTTGTTCTACACACACACACACACACAAACAGAGGGAGGGAGGGAGGAGAGAGAGAGAGAGAGAGAGAGAGAGAGAGAGAGAGAGAGAGAGAGTTCCTGAATTGCAGCTTTCCTTCATAAACATATTCATGAAAAATTACTTGGAGTAGTTCTATCCAGTAGACATATTCAGTGAAACATTTTTGTAATTTGAAATATTCTAGAGGCCACAAAATATCTGAAAGAAGAAAATTAAATTTATTAATACATTATATTTAATATAATATATCCCAACAGTATAAAACCAGCAACCACTATAAAATTATTAATAATATATTCCATAATAAACCAGCTTATATATATCATACTTACAAAGCATCTCAAATGCTCCATTATTATATGTAGCCTTAGAGAAACATAAAGAGTAACACTTAATTTTTTAAAGTTGATTTTGAATAATAAGATATTTCAAGGAAACATTGAATAAGGTACTAAGAACCTTTATTCCACCTCCACAATGTTGAGATCTTTTGTTAATGTACGACCATTTTAAAACCAAGTGAATTTATTCTCATCCATCATTTTCCTTTAAGAGCAGGGAATTGTCCTATATATTTATCCAGTTTTCTTTGAAATCAGCAGCTAATAACTCCTTCATTCTTCCTCCAGGAGAATGGCTAATATGGTAGAAAAAAGGGCTAAGGTGTTCATCCCAATATCATGTTCTTCTAGTCAGTTGAACAGAAGTAGCCTTCTACTTATGAAATTGCCTCCCTTCTGCACATGCCATATTCTGCTTTATGTTAGAAAACTCTACTTTCACCAACGAGGCCACAAAACCGTGAGATGAAAGGAAACATACTAATTTCAGTATATTCTGCGTACACATTGGCTGCACAGAGAGGATGAGGAAGGAACAAGTAGCAAGCTAGCTTTGATATGATCCAACTGTTATGTCAAAAATGCTCATTGTTCACATTTCCAAAGTACTCAGCTATTGCATGCCTATGTCACAAGAAAATGACATAAGTTTGACAGATGCTTTTTCTTGGGCAAGAAAAATTGTACTTTGATTTAGGGGCCACGTAGGAAATTAGCCAACAGGGAATAGTCCAGCTATCTAGTGATAGAAGCATTTTCTTTTTTTTTTAATTTTTTTTTTTATAATTTGATTTAATATATACCAGCCACAGATTCCCCTGTCCTCCCTCCTCCTGTCCCCCCCTGCCCCCCCCCCGCTGTTCCCCTGGCCCACCCCCCATTCCCATCTCCTCCAGGGCAAGGACTCCCCTGGGGATTCAGCTCAACCTGGTGGATTCAGTCCAGGCAAGTCCAATCCCCTCCTCCAAGGCTGCGCAAAGTGTCCCTGTATAGGCCCCATTTTCTTCCTTAATTTGGTTTTAACTGGAGTTAAGTCGTTGATTATTTGCGTTTCATTTGATCTATGGTGTGTGTGTGTGTGTGTGTGTGTGTGTGTGTGTGTGTGTGTGTGTGTGTGTGTGTGTGAGTTCAGCACCTCCATACTTAAAATGAAGAGCAGAGATGTGAAGACCCTTCAGGCAAACTAGCCTATGTCATTAGTCAGCTAAGACTAAGTGAAAGTGCAAACCATTGTTTTTACTTCTACCTTCTGTAGCCAGATATGCTAAGGGCTACAGATAGTTTAAAATCCTATTACCTTGACTGTATAATTAGCTTTCTCTAGATCTAGCAAAGGTCCTGAAATGAAAGAGAAAGAAAACATATGTACAATGAATAAATGCATATATACTGTTTTTATTTATATAATTCTTTCTTGTTAGTACTAGCAATTAAACTTGGGGCTTGGCACATGCTAGCTGGTACTCTACTGCTGATTTAGACTCCTATCCCTGTCTTACCGTGAAGCATAAGATGTAAACATCAAGTGTTCAACAAGGAAAAATACCGGTCATCTTATGGTACTGCAATGTGAACCATGGCCACATCAATGCCTAGCACAATGCTTTGGTCTGTTTTAAGTGCTTAATAATCATTTTTCAAAACAATACAATATATTTTTCATCATTTCTAATACCTGCTTTTTCTTTCTTTCAGAGAATACATTTCACTTTATTCCATGGCTCTTCTACTTTCATAAATAAGTTAATGATGATCACCTTTACGTGGAGTGAATTGAGAAATATGACAAGTATAGAAGCTGGAGGGCTTGCCTGAGGAGACATAGTAATCTGGTATAGCAAAATAGGTACATGCCAGGAGTTACAGCTCTGAGGCTTACTGCCAGGCTCTGCTGTTCTGTAGCTATATAAACTGCAGCCTGTCACTTCCTTGCTCAGCTTTTAATTTACCTTTGTGGAAACTGCAGACTGTAGAGAAACTTCAAATCACCATCCAGAGCTAATGTTCTATGTCTAAGGCTTCCAGGGAGAACCATGATAGATGATCCTTTGATTATAAGGAGGGAGCCTACAAAACAAAGCATTAAAAATGAAATTCTCTCTCCAACTGTCCTTTAGAAAGTCTAAGGAAAAGTATGAGAGCTCATCCCAGAAAAGTCCAAAGTGTGTGTGTGTGTGTGTGTGTGTGTGTGTGTGTGTGTGTGTGTGTGTGTATAAACACTGGCAGTTTTGCATAGAGTTTTGGCATAAAAACATCATCACAAATAAAAAGGAGGGTGTGTTTCTAAGGCTGACTTTAAACACATTTTTGAAGAAGCTGATGTTTGATTTTCCTTTCTTTTCACTATGGCTCTTTCTTTACTCACTTGCAGGTATTTGAGATTCCTTTTCACTTTTCTGTAAAAACTTCCCCAATATTTCTAAATTGCTAAGAAATAAAACTTAGGCAGAAATTCAAGGGCTTGGTAATTATGCCATATTAAGAGTAATGGCTAACATATGTTGAACACTTACCAATGCCAAGTGTGTGTGTGTGTGTGTGTGTGTGTGTGTGTGTGTGTGCATTTGAATTTTCACACTTTTACTTCCTCATAGATTTTTATGAGGTAGAATCTATTAATACTTCCACTTCAAAGCTGGTAAATCCAAAGCATAGGTCACTTCCCAATAATACATATTTAGTAAGCAGCAAGATCACACAACCAAGCATTCTGAGTTTTCCTTCTGCTGATGTTAAATGTTTTGGTTTGAATGAGAAATGTCTCCCGTATGTGTTTGAACATTTGGTCCCTAGTTAGTAGAGTTGTTTGGGGAAAGTGCAGCCTTGCTGGATGAAGAACATTGTTGGGGAGGGCTTTGGAAGTTTATAGCCTTGTCCACTTTTAATTTCTCTCTCAGCTTCATGGTTTGCATTGCAGGTGTGATTTCTAATCACCTTCCATTATGATTGCTGCCTGCTTCCATGTATCTTCTGCTATTATGGACTCTTCCTCTGGAATCATAAATACAAATAACTCTTCCTTCTATAAGTTGTCCTGGTCATGTTATCAATCTGTGAAGAAATTTGGCAACATGCACTAAAAGTATTTTAAAATTCTTATTCTTGAATTTAATAGGGAGAGGGTATGATGGGTTGAATGAGAACAGCCACTGTTAGAATTTTGCCCTCACTCCAGGTACATGACTGCACAGGCACAGTTCAGGAGTTAAGCAAAGTGTTTTGCTTCTTATGTCATCAGTGTGCGCTGGTGACTATGTGTGCGCAGTGTGGTCACGCAATCAGCACATGCATGGTGTAGCTCCATATGCCCTTAAAAATCCATACACGGACCCCAGCCTCCTTCTTTGCTTTGCTCTCTCTCTCCCCCCACCCCACCATCTTTCTCTCTCTTTCCTCCACAGGCCTGGTCTTTTTCTCCCTCCTCCCCTTCCTTCTAATAAAGCTCTCAGCTACTAAGCAACAGGGTTCTATTGTGACCTTTCTGCTGGTAATTATCATTCATTTCAGTAACTATAGGATCATACTGTTGTGAGTTGCAGAAATATGAAGTAGGAACTCAGCTGGCATTGACAAGGCTGACCCATCAGATCCAAGCACTCTGATGGAGATTGAAGCCAAAAAACAAGGTGTTTTGGTGATATTGCCTTTTGAATGTATTAGCTGTTACCTGCAGTGAATTCCTTGTGTGCTATTGTAGCTTTCCCAATTGATTCTTTTTCCAGGAGTTTCTAACAATGTGATTGATCATTTATTGGGCACAACTTCCCCTATACATTTGGGGTATTTCGATAACATCCCCCAGCAACATTTGAAAACAGTCACACAGTCAAAACTTGTTTCCCACAACCAGGTCTTTGTTCCTTTCTCCAATGTAAACTTAGAGGTCTGCCTTCCTGCAATTATCTTCATTGGCAGGCATTTGGTCAATGTTAAGTGTTCAGGCAAAAGTATCTCATTTGAGACATTCTCAGACACTCAAGGACACAGAATTACAACATATCTGAATTTGTTGATTCACAGCCTTTAGATAGATAGGGAACAAGCTTACCCAGGGCTCACCCTGCCAGCAGATAGGAAAGTGCTGTCCCAAGCTAACCTCACACTAACAAATTCTTAATCTCTTGTATTTTCACATTGGTTTGTTAATTAGCTTATTATCTAACCATTGTGAAAGTGCTTTGATATTATACATTTGAATACTTGGTCTGTGGTTGATGGAACTGTTTGGGAAAGGTTAACTAATATGGCCTTCTTGAAGGTGATGCATCACTGGGGGCAGACTTTGAAGTTTTAAAACCCCATTCATTACCAGTTAGTCCCTCTCTGCTTCATGCTTGTGGATCAAGATGTAAATTCTCAGCTTCTGCTTTAGCACCAGGCCTGCCTGCCTGCTGCCATGCTCCCCACGATGATGTTTATGGAAAATAACTGTCTGGAACTATAAGCACCCAATAAATTCTTTCTTCCATAAGTTGCTTTGGTCACGGTGTCTTAACACAGCAAGAGAAAAGTAACTAAGACAGAGTGTGTAAGCATCTATTCTAGACATATAACCGGATGACACAATAAAAGTGTTATGGATAAATAGTTTAGGCAACAAAAGAACTAGAAATGATATTATTTTTTAATATGGCCAATAGCTTTTTATAAAAGCACATATATAAACAGGGAAGAGAATGTCCTCATAGAGAGTGTTAGAACAGCTACGTATTTATAGTGATTTTTTAAATGGGAGATGGGCCATAAACTAAAAGTGAAAATTTGCACTATAAGTTTTTTTCTGGAGGTAAGAGATTAGGAGCTTGAGGCAGGCCAAGTTTTCCTAAAGAAAATGCAAACAAAACTATTCTTATGAGAGAACAATATATAAATTAGACTTCATGAGCATTTGAAGCTTCTGCTCATCAAAAGACTTTAATAAAGTTTAAAATTAAACCACAGGATAGGCAGAAATATTTGAAAAGCATGTCTGATAAAGAATTGTAATCTACAATATACAAAGAACTATAAAAATCAGTGATAAAAAGATAAATTACCTCACCACAGCAAATATTGAATGATCTGTAACTACATGAAAATCATGAATATTAGGGAAGCTGGAAGAGCATAATGATACACTACTACAGCTCTCTGAGTAGCTAAAACTAAAACCTAAAGGACCAAGTGCCAGTGACGATATGAAGCAACAGGTATTTTGTATGATGTTATTGAGACTGAGAAATGACTTAACTGTTTAGAATGGCATTTTTGCAGTTTCCAATAAATAGAAACCAACCTAATATACTAGAAATTCCATTTATAGTCTGTGTCCAAGAGAAATAAATGCACATGGCTATAACTTTTATCAGAATGACACAGCAAATGTATAATTATAATAGCCCCAAATAAAGAGCAATCCAAATGTCCATCAACAATGCTGTACTTTGAAATTGTGGGATATTTGTTAAATGGAGCAGTGATCAGCAACAGAAAAATTATTCATGGACCAATATGGGCACATTCCCAAATTATTGTGTTGAATAAGAGAACTAGGTATTTTACATTCAACACAAAATAATTTTTATGTAAGTAAAAATATAAAAAACATTGAAAACTAATCTATAGTGATAGAAATAAGAATATCTCTTGTGTTGGGCTAAAAATTCATCAGAATGAGACCAAAAATAACTTCTTAGTATAATAAAAATATTTAGCATTTTGAGTGTTAACTTGGGTAAATAAGTTGATTCCTTTTTCTCTCCTCACTTATGGATTTACAAAGTTCAGCTAGCCATTTTCCTAAAAGAAAATTTAAAATAATAAAATAGTTAAAAATTGTTGGTGGTGACTTATTTTAGCATGTTTCAAAGCATTGCATTGTTCCCCATACATATAATTATTATTTGGCACTTAAAATGAAGTTGAATGAAGAATGTTATATGTTTCAATATAAATATATGACAATATCTGAAATCCTTAATATAAATATGAGGACAAGAAGAAGACTCACCATGTTCTGTCCTTTGATGTCTACTAAATTCATAGGAAAATGTGTTTTTATGTATATACATGAACACGTGTGCTCATATACTCATTCACAGAAAAAGACACATACAGAAAGCCTGGAGTGGTGGTTCATAGTTTTAATCCTATCACTGGGGAGAGGTAGGAGGATTACTGTCAAGATGAGGCCATCTTGTTCTACATAGAAAGTTTTGGCTAGGCCTTCACTTTGAGAGCCTGTTTCAAAAAAAAAACCAAAATAACAACAAAAACAGAAACAAAAAGAAGCCAGTACAGAAGATAGGAATAACCCAGTAACTGAGTCGTCTGAGCAGATCTTTTTCTTTCTCTCTTTTTTCTTTTTCTTTGAGACAGGGAATCGTTATGTTACCTAAACTATCCTTGAACTTTCAAACCTCCTCCCTCGGCTTCCCCAAGTGCTGGGATTACAGCTATGTACCAGCAGGCAGCGCTCTAAACAGAATTTTTTTGTTCTGTGGCAAAAGTGTGAACATAAATCTTTTAAATCTCGAATTACAATAGGCAAGTATTTATTTATTGTTTCCTTATTTATTTATTTTGTCTGTTCTCTCAATGGTTTGCAAATTCTTTGAGAGTAAGCGCCTCTTCTGTCATGTGATGTGGTGTCATCTGACAATGTGCTGCTTAACCCCTTTCTGCTCCAAGTTGTGGAATAGATGTGTAAATGAAATGTTTACATTTTTAAAAAAGACATATCAAGGTGGCCTTTAAAAAATAACCACTTTGAACATCCATAAGTTACAAATACTGGGTGGGTGAAGTATGGTTGCCGTAGCATTCAGGGGAGATCTTTGCCATTAGTGCAGAGCTGTTCATCTTTCTCTGTCCTTTTCTACTTCTCCATCTTGTTCTTCATCTCTTCTGATCATCACACTTGCTGATAAGCACCGAAGGACTGCTCTTGCCTAGATACCTTGATGCTTAAATCATACCCTGGATCCTTATTCATGTTCACTTTCAACATATCATCTAAATGCCAACATAAGACAGATCCTACATGTCAACCAGGGATGAGGTTAAAAGCAGCCTAGGATCATAACAGTGCAGTCTGCTTCTAAGTGGCCCATGCATGTCTAACAGAGAGGAAAAACTGAAAAGTCTGAAGAATCCCTTTAATGTCTTTGTCCTGAAGAACAAACAGAAGTTTCATCACAATAGATTTTTCACATTTTAAAAAGGGGGTCCAATATGACATTCAATCCCAATGGGCTTTTATCTTTGGGATTTAAGCTCACCACATCCTTTTCTGTCCTCTATCTCTGTCTAGATCATCATGGCAGAACCAGTCATTTTCCAATCCTACTAACAAACAAAAAGTTTTCCAGCCAGATAGTTAATAAAGAGCTCTGGTTGTCCCACTTGGCTTTTACACATAGTATATTAGAGAGCTTCTTCCTCCTAAACCCTTTTTGTTCATAATGTATTACTGACACCCATGACAGTGATTGACATACATATGTATGCATACAAATGTATATATGAAAAATAATAAATGCTTGTTGAGTCATTGGAAATCTGTCTCGACTAAGTCTCTTGCCCTCATTCACGTATATGTAAAATAATAAAGCAGCGGGGCCATCAGAGGACAAAATTAGGAAAGGTTTATCAGTACTTGTTCATTCACCTGCTTATCATTGAATGTTAAATGATTAAGGTACAACTAAATATCTTTTTTTTGTTTGTTTGAGAGAGGCTCTTACTATGTAACCCAGGCTGTCCTTCAGCTCACTACACAGACCAACTGACCTCGAACTCACAGAGATCCTCTTGCCTCTGGCTTCCAAGTGCTGGGATAAAATGTGAGCACAACTGTTCCCAGCCTACAACTGAAAATCTCAAACATTTATGAAAGGGTCAAATTGGAGTTCTGGTGGGAGTTTTATTCATATATACCAAAACTTTAAGACTGTGTGTCATACTAAAGCTTAAGAGAACTCAACAATTAATTAATTAATTAGCTTTGTAACTTCCTGTAGTATTTTCTTTTTTGTTCTTATTAGTCATGATACTCTCATGTTGAGATAAGCAGGTAATTTTGTAGATTTTTCAGAACACCACACGGCAGGAATTTTACTTATTTTGGTAACTCAGAAAAATAAATGCCTCTTGTTTGAGATGTAGGCAGCACTTCTTAAGTAGTCAACTAAATAGCACCTAGTAGCTACTTTTTACTTGGTGCTAGATAATTTTCAAAGTACTTTATATGAACTAACAGCCTTAATTCAAAAGTTTCAGCCCAAGCTTCAGTCCAAAGGCCAGAGAACAAAGTCACAGCTCAAAGATCATCTGGCAGAGAGAAGAAATTCTCTTCTTTTGCCCTTTTTGGTTTTGCCAGGCTTTCGGTGAATCAGCCATGTGATGGGGAGGGCATATGCTTTTCTCAGTTTACTAAATCCAATGCTATCGCCAATTCATTTAACCAAATACCCATGGAGAGTGAGGAGGAAGAACTCAGAACATCTCAGAGTCCTTAATAATTCATCAACAACAAACAGAAAGAATAACTCAGAAGGAGCTTTCCAATTCCTGAAAATAAGGAAGGGTTAGATGACTGGAAAAATTGTTTATAAATGCATAGTTAATCAGGCTGTCAATAATTTGTGTATCCTTCACTTTTTAAATTGAAAATATTTTTACACTATGTTTAAACTGTATTTACACTATATTGAAAACTCATGTGGCAGAGCCAAAAAATCTGGACATTCCTAATCCACCCACCATGCCTGTAGGATTACAGACATAGCTTGAAGTTTGAGCTGGGAATAGGGGAGGGGAGATAAACTACCCTAGGCTACCTCTGTGAGAAACATTTTTGGTCCTATTTTTCTTTTCAAATCTTTAAGTTGAAAGTGATTTCTATGTTCTGTGAGAGGACCAAGGATAAGATTGAAGTGCAGTCTGTGTGAAAGGGAGAAAAACTTGCCTTATCCAGGGTTCTTAAAGGGGACTGATTAGGTCTCTTGTATTGTTTAAGAGGAAAATGGAGAGCGAAAAAGTGTTTGATGCAGAACTTGAGCAATGTCTCTTTGGGATTAAAAATGCTTCTATCAGTTTATTCTGGCTCTGGAGGTCAAGTTCAAAACAGCTTCCTGACAGAAGCCTGATTCAAGAAGTTCCTCTCCCCTGTGTCCTGCAGAGAAGCCAGCCAGCCTGGAGCTTCCTTGTTTTATGGAATAAATAAATATACTCTCTGTACTGGTATAGAGATCAAGAAAAAGAACCAAGGGCAATGCCGATTTCTAAACCCAAGGAATCTGACAAGGGCATCAGATATAAATATTTCAGTCCCAGATCATAATCACTTAGTTCTGCAGCTTTCAAGGCAATGCCTTTACCTACCACATGGAATGTCTAGCCTTAGTAGGGCAATGATGTAGTATCTTTTAATCCTGTTTGCTTATTTGTTTTGCCCCACCATATGCTTGTTAGGAGTCTGTGCTTACTTTATTTATTAATTGAAATGCAGGGCTTATAAAAATGTTATTTCTAAATCCTACATACAAAGTTTCATGGAAGCCCTGGAGACTTGGAATAATTTTATACTATTACCATAGCAACTTATGTGAATGCACAAACACTAAGAATATAAATCCATGACAAAAATTCTTAGGGAGGAACATTTTTTAAAAAACACATATCTAGTTAGAATTAGATAAAAAGTGAACTGTGTTTTAGAATAATGACGGAAAATATGTGTTAAAAATAAATCTTATTTTCTTTTGAATATGAGAAGTTCTAAGGAAAATTCAATGAAGTACGACAGGTGTAGAAAAAAAATCCAGAGATAAAAAAAGCATTGGTACAGCGAATATATGACAGGGTGGCAGAAACAGTGTGTATGCCACAAGCAGAGAGCAAGCATGCTGAGTAAGTTCAGCTTGCAAATAACTTGGAGGCTTTGTGAGAGTCTTCAGTAATTGGATTGTAGAATTGTTCCCTTCCCCAACTCAAGTTTGGGGGCTGTAAAGCCAGGGAATGACAGATTATTAGCCTGAAAGGATTCTTAGAGGACATTTATGATACTCTACTCTTCTTTACAACTTCCCCAGCAAGTAAAAATGATGGTACTATGCAGTGTGGCCAATACTGGCTGTTTTGACTGCATAGCTCTTATTAGAGACTCATATGGCAATATATACTATGATTGTCTATGGTCAGTCACCATTTCTCTTTATTTTGTGTATTTATTTATCTCTGTGTGGGGAGGTACATATGTGTCAGAGTGCACTGATGGGTGCTTTCCAACTTAGTTTGTAAGGCAGATGTTTTTCTCTTGCTGTTCCCACAGCTCATTGATTTGTCTAGGCTGGATGGACAAAGAGCTCCAGGGATTTGCCTGTTTCTCAGCACGGGGATTACAGATGCCCACTGGGGACTGACACTTAGGTCCTCATGCTTGGGTAGCATGTACTTTGCCAAATGAACCATCTCACCAGCCCAACCATTTCCTTTCTAACCTTAGATGAATGGTCTGACTTCAATTCTATTCCATCCTCTTAGGATATTTGCATGACCAAGCACAGCATCCCATGACCAGAGTGTTGAGATCAAGCCTAAACAAAGGCTATAGTCAAATACAGGGGCTTCACTGAGATGCATTTTTGGAACTATTGAGAAATAGGCTTTACTTCTCTGGATTTTCTCAGGTGGGAGGAGATAAGACAAGAGAAGCAGGGAGTCATGTTGGTACACACAGGATTGAACCTTCTATAGAATAAAAGCAGAAAATTGACTGACAGTCTCTATGAGGTTTTGTCAATGCCTGGCAGTTATAACATACTTCTTTAGTCAATCTAGTCTCTTATTTTCTGAGAGATCCACCCCAAACTTCCCCTTCTCCTTCAAGCTTCCAATGTTTCCTTCCCTAATCAATTACATTCAATGACCCAGATTTTTATTTCACTGTGAAAATACAAACAATAGAACTTCCCACTGCTCAGTCAACCACCCTTCCAACTTTCATGGTGATGTATTTTCCTTCCCTTGATTACAATGGCAGTCTGCTCGTGCTCTGAAGCCACAGCCCTTACCATTGAGTTTACCCCGATTTCCGCCCTTTACCACTCTCAGTGCCCTGCTTACTGTGTTATTCCCTGTGGTCTGTGTTGACTGAAACAAACAAAGAGAAACGTTCCTTAACTTCTACATCTTCCTTCAAATTCTTCTTGTTTTTTTCTGTTTCCCTCAAACTATTTTCTCTGCTCCTTTTCTCCTCCTCTTGCTATCCCATTTCTTCTCCAGCCCTCATCTGTCAGAACCATGATGCCATCACCATGCTGTAACCACCCTTGTCATGCTCTCATTCTATCCAGCATCCCAGGAACCTTTGGCCCTGACCATCATTCCTACCTGTCTGACATTTTTTTTTAAGTTCACCTTTTCTTTATTGGAACTTTCTAGAACTGTTTTTCTCAGCCTGTGGTATATATTAGATTCCCCTAAGGAGTTTTAAAACATATCTATTCTTGTTTCTCACTCCCTCTAAATTCTGCACTGGACTTGGGCACTGGTAATTTTCAACAGCTCAACATTGATAGCATAGCAGAAGCCAGAGGCGTAAACCAGACCAATCACATTTTTGCAATGAACACTTGAAAGTAAAGATATATGGATAAAAAAATAATAATCCTTCCTGTACCTAGACCACCTGTCTGGCATTTTGACTTCAGGTGACTTTCAGGACATCTACTTTACAATTGTCCTTTATTTCTCATCTTTGTGACCAGGCTTTCTTCTTCTCAAAAAGGGCTTGATCTTAGATTTCTCTCTTCTTATTTATATTCTGTGCCCATGGCTTTAAACATTGTATTTCCACTCATGAATAATTGCCATGTTTTTATCATCATCCCACATTTCTTCCCTGAGGTGGTCTATTATACTGTTTTGTGAGTCTCAAAAAATATGTGGACATGAAGGTTTGTTTCTGCTTAGGTCACATAAACATCAAATACAACTTTCCTCTTTTTCTTCACTACACATCTTGTGTATCATTAAATCTCCTCAGTCAAAAATCTATCCACCTCTCTCCAGATTTGTAGCTTTATCTCGGTTCCAACCACCTTCCTTTTTCACTTATTTTCTAACTACCATCCCCTAAATGATTTCCTGCTTTCTCTACACAATACTGTCTGGTAGATAAGCTCTTTTGTAATATAATTCAAGTTATAACGCTTTATTGTGCAAGACCTCCAATAGTTTTGCATCCATTTTAAAATGAAATCAAAATTATTTACCTTGATACAGGGTCATACCTGTAAGGTTTCTTTCCCTTAAATCTCTTTTACTAGTGTCCCACTAACTTGGTTCTCCCACACAGATTTTGACCCTTAAAATGCATATATGTTCCAGTCCCAATACCAGTCTACCTGCTGGTCCTTTTAGGAAATGCTCTCCCCAAGATATTGATGCAGCTCACCTCCTGTTTACAGATCTAGATGCTGTCTTGTTTTTCTTTATGGCCCTTGTTATGATTTGTGACTACCACTAGATTACAAGTTCATGAATGTAGAACTATGTCTATTTTACTCAACACTCAGGATAGTGTCTGACACAAAATGAGCTTGCAAGAATGACTTTTGAATAAATAATAAAAAATAAATTATGAAAGCAAAATTTTTAACACAACATTTGAGTAACTGAATTTAGTGATGCTGGAAGGTAACTTTCTCTCCAGTTTCTCATTTAGAGGAACAAGTAGGCTCTCTCTCAAGCCCAACATGGTAGTCTACTGTAATCTGAGCAATCTTTTAGGCTGAGGCTGGAAGATCATGAGTCAATACCAACACAGGTTATTTAGTAAGATTCTGTCTCAAAACAACAAAAGAAAGTTCTCTGTCTTTTCAACTAATATCTAAGTACAATTTCTTATCAACTTTAATCCAATTCTCTGATTAAATACAATGCTACGGTAGCACTGGATCACACCAGTTTTTGAGAATGGAGTTAGCTTGTTTTTTGTTTGTTTGTTTTGTTTTTCCAAATGTACTTTCAATGGCATCAGTTTAAAGTTAGGCTTTAATGATCTGTGCATACTTATGGAAACATTTACTACATGAAAATTAACAAATAACACAATCTGCCTATTTTTAAACATTTTTTAAAAAGTTAGATGTTTTAAGAATGAATTTTGGTCATATATGGATTAGGCTTGCCCAGATGACCCATAAGCAGGGAGACAAAGTGGAAAAATTCTGAAAAAGAGATGCAGTTCAGGGTATTGATAGTGATAACATCATTTGATATGTATATTTTGACAGCTGAGCCTCGAGGGATTAAGGATCGACTGAGGGAAACTCTGAGGTGTTAAGAATGAGCATTTGGTTGAGGGTATCCTCTGTTATATGGGACATTTACCAGGATGAAAAAAGGAAGGAGTGAAACCAATTCAAGGAAGGGAGTGGGGGAGTCAAACCCTTTAAACTCAATGGAAATCCTCTGAACGTCAGAATAGGTTTCCACCTTCAGCTTTTTTTATAGTTTGAATGATCCCACATCCCCCCAATCATGTCAAAGAAAGCTTGCAATTTTCATTCTTTATACAAATGTACCACTGTGGGTTATTTCTAAGGTTTTCCCAGATCTTTTATTCTCTGATTTCATCTACAGTACTTATCTGAGCAGTCTAGTACTTATTTCCTAGCTTTTCAAGAACTATGAGTTCTTGTAAAAAAACTCTTTGAACTAGTTTTCTCTACCTATATTGGGCCTTACCATGGGAGAGGCATATTACAAGTGTTTATGCATATTTTTCTATATATCAGTTATATGTAATTGGAGAATCATAGGCCCATCTCACTGTGGATCCTTTTCTAGTTAAGGATATTTTTCTGGTAGGCAAATTAATTCGAATGACTTTCCACTGTAGCAATGGTACATGGGGAAGTATTTATAAAGAAGGAGAGAAAAGGTAAACAAAATAAGAGAGATTAATGCATCTACCTTTAGGAGTGAAGCGCTGCCTGTATGAAAAAGAACCCAGTGCTGTTGTTGCTAATAATGCTTCCATTAATCAAAACCTCTAAACAACTGCATAACGAGGTAAAGCAGCTAATATGCATTAGCATATTGCTGCCCTTCCACCTCTGCTGGCACACACGAGTGTCAAGTTCAGACTCAGTTTTAGTACCATTCCTTCTCCCCCCACATATTAATGTCAGGGAGGAAGAAACAGAATGGATAATCTGTTTTCTTTAAACTATTGCCACTGTTGAACTCGACCCCAAAAGAAACAGTGTCTCTTTATTAGCACTATGGATAAGCTTGCATACTCTAGACTCTTGTTAAGGATATGCAAAGCATTAAGATTTTAGAAGCTTCACAGGAAAGAAATCAGCTTCCTTTTATTACAATCAAAGTTAGCAACATCTCTAACTCTACATTCACTAAGTTTCAAGTACAAACTGGCTAGACTTGTACCACTTAGGCTATGCAAGCAGGAAAGCCTGGTGATTCTGCTGCTTTTGTATGACACAGAACTTGTGTTAAGTTGGTCTGGAAGAATATTCACTTAATTTGAGTTAGGTTCAAACTAGCAGTTGTCGGACAGTGATGGGGATTGCTCATTTTATTTCAAACAATTTGTGAAGTTGTGTTCTGAAACAGCTTAACCTGTCACTATTTGAGACTTAACTGCTTAAAAAAAAAAGAAAAAAAAGTTTTTTTTTAATTTTTCTTATTTAAAAGTGTAACTTTGAGAAAATACCACTTAATTATTTCTAACTTTTAAACCCAGAATTAACTTGCACTTGTTCAGTGAACAGGCTTCTGGAATGTTCTCTGGTCTTAATTATTATGATGTGTTTACTTGGGCTAGAATAAGAGTTGCCATTTTAAAGATTTATTTATATTATATTTAATTATATGAATGCCTCTCTCTCTCTCTCTCTCTCTCTCTCTCTCTCAGTGTGTGTGTGTGTATGTGTGTGTGTGTGTGTGTGTGCTTGTTTGTGAGTTCAGGTGATTGCAAAAGTCAAAGGTGTCAGAATCCCTGGAACTGGTGATATGGGTGATTTTGCAATATCAGGATCCCAGTGCTGGAGCTAAATGTGGGTTTTCTGTAACATCAGTACTATCTTACCTGCTGAGTTATCTCTCTAGTCCCAACAACTGCCTTTTGAAAGTTTCTGGCTGACTTTCTTGACAACAGACAATCTTAGAACATGCTTTTTTTAAAAATTATTTTTCATATCTACTTCCTAGTTTCAATATGCTGCTCCAATTAAATGTGAGGCTCCTTTTCCAGTGTCTTCTATCACAATTAAAGGTGTCATCTGCTGCCTGGTTTTCAGGACAGGGGCACTACCACAACCTCTTTTCCTGTGTTTCACTGTCCACCTATATATAGTACATGAGATTTTGGCTTCCATGTAATTCTTGAATTATTATCTAAATGTCCTATGCCCACCCATATATTTTTTCTATGTCTTTCTCTTTAACAGGTTTACCTTTGCTAATGTTTTTCAAAACTAGTTTTTCAAAACTAGTATGATCTAATATGCTAACTTGATCCTGTACTTATCTGCGTAAAGTACTTGAGGACTGCTTAAAACACTGCCTGGGTTGGGGGAAGGGTATATACATCATAAAAATAATCTAGTTAGCAAGCCAACAGCAGATCAGAATTTTAGATTGGGCACACAGGAGGTAGTTTATTTCCATTCTCTGCTGATGGTGCCTTCATCTGAGAAGAGTTAGGGCTTTGGAGCATCCAATGAATGAAGTTCAGTATCGTAGGGAAGACAAGCCATATACCTGGTTGCTGATAGTCGTTACTATATGACATTAAACAGTGATAATCCATGATACCTTATTATCTTTTTGTTAGGTAGCTGAGTCCAAAAGCAAACATCCTCCGAGGGTAGAATGCAAGCGCATGGCATTTTCACAGTCTGGAGTCCCAAATCAAAATGCACAACCAGGGATCAAGGGGAGACAACATTTGGTAGGAGAAATCTAGGATGGGGACTTTTCAGAAGTGCATGTATTGGTGGAGATTCTGTTGTTGTTATCTTTTTGAAACATGGGCTAACATGATGTTTTACAGCCTGTTGGGACTGGATACCTATAACCATTTCTAAAACATTCCATCGGTCCACCTCAACTCCTGCTCCCTTTAGGCTATATTGGGCTGGCCCATGACGAGCTCAAAAACTATGTGTTGAAAGAAAAAGTACCATGTTGCCCCAGCAACCAATAGATGCTTGTTTGGGAAATTCATGGGGCTAGGTGGAGGGCCCTGAAGATGGCTCCTTGAGGGAGTAGTGCAATTTGGTCTGTTCTGAACAGAACAACTCTTTAGAGTCTATTGTTTCAGCATCTCACAGATCCTTGAAATCTGTTTTACCCTATCTGCTTACTCAGATCCACAGACTTTGCTCAAAGCCTGGAAGCTAAATTGGTCATATAAGAATTTGCCAAGTGAAGAATATTTTAAAATTGCTGCCAGCAGCTCCACTAGGGACTAAAAAGAAGAAATTATGTGGGTTTTCCTCCCTCAGACAGGGTAGCAGGGCACGGAGAGCTTTTCTGTCTTCCTGTAAACATTGCTATGGTAACTGACAGGTAATTAGCTGTTTATCACGCACTCTGAAGCATACTCAGAGTTTCAGGTTAGAGTCCTCTTGCTAGAATGACCTGTTAGAATAAAGAAAGAAAATCAATTTTCAGGCTGTTTTTAAAATTACAGTTTTTGAAGAGTCTTCCCACTGTGAATCTTCAGGGAAAACAAAATATTTATGATATAGACAAGCATTACTAAAATGATTATATTTTCTACTCTGCTTTCACTTTTCTACTAAGGATAAAGTTTGGGTTGAAGGATTTGGTTTCTAGTCGGAACCAAGAAGCTGAAAGAGGATGCTGAAGCAGGACAGAATAGCAGTATTAGCACTAAGGGTGAATTAACCTGCTGAAGAAATAAATCAAAAAGTTACCTTTTAGCTAGAAGTTATCAGGACTAATTATTTTTCCCTATTTTGTAGCTTGTCATATGAGGAATAGACTAGGTATGTACTAAAAGATAAATGGCTTATTTTGGCCCAAATTTGCATTATGTTGTGAGATGACTACTAAGGCACCATGCACTAGAGTTACAAAGTTTCTCAACATATTTGAATATAATAACCCTCCACTCATATAGTATATCCTATTTATACACAATCAAAAGAGGCAGCAAGAAGAAAATTAAATTCATAACAAAATCTACAATAGAGAATAAGAAGACCCTAATTAACATTTTTAGGGAGGCGTGAACTTTTCTTTAATGCATAGTTTGTAATTATGCCATTTAAATTACTCATGCAACTTTGTTTTGAAAAAAGAACTTTGAAAAAAATTACTCATGTGTTTGTTTTTTACTGCTTAAAGGAATATGGCAGCAAGTGTTTCCATTGCGTATAGATAGAACCAAGGCAAGTGTAATACACAATGATAATACACATCATACATCAATTCTAGAAAGAATACTAATGTGTCTCTCAGCAAGGAGCTTGTAGTCCTTGATTACAGCTCCCTAGGAAGCCAAGTCTGGGATCATATATTAGCAGCAACTGAGGTAAAATGAAGTGATCAAACAGAAGCAGGAAACTGCATGTTCTTGAAAGAGTTGTGCTTGGAAATCTGAATGGATCATGTGTCACTCAACACCTTAGGCTGCTGCAGTTTACCCTGAGGTGTGTTCAACATAAAGTAAGAATGAGTATGGCTTTAACCTTCTAAGGGTGACAATAATTTGGAATTATTGTGATGGTTGAAAGAAGAAACAAAGGCCCAAACCTCCCTTTCATTGCCTAGATCACCAGTCTTAGCCCTTGCCTCTGATGATATGAGCTGCACATTTGGGCTTTCTCCATTCAAACACCAATGAGACAGAAAATAATGACTACTTTCACAAACTGCAGTGGCTCATAATTTACACACACACACACACACACACACACACACACACACACACGTGGGTATTAGAATTTAACTTAATTAGATCTTGATATGACTCTCCCTGGAAGAACAGATATGCACAGCCCAGTACTGCTTCTTTCGGATTCTTCTATGGTGTAAATTGTACAGTGGGCCAGGGACAAATGGGATGAGGAAATTATGCTTTATAACTAGAGTCCTCAAGGAATATGTATATCTCTAGTTCTCAGAGTTCTAGGAAATCCCATTGTGTTATAGTGCCAGTTCTTTGGAGAAATTTCACTACTTTCTAACTTAATAAATAAAACAAGCATCATTTTTATTTTTCTTATAATCCTCACTTTATAATGAGAGTTATTAATATCATTCTCCCAGATGAACAATCTCAGAAATTCAGTCATTTATTTAAGATTGCATGTAGATTCTAGATTTGAGCCCATATCTTTCTAATCTCAAAAATCTTGGGTCCATGATTCCAACTCAGTAACTTATTTCACAGAGAAACATTATTTTATGTTCATTTAATGTACATATATATTATATACAATGCAGTATGTACACATATACAGATATTGTATAATATATGTATGTATGTATGTGTGTATTTATATACAGATATACACACACATATATAAAGCCATTTGGGCTGACAATGCTCCCTCCAAGAGCTATAGACTACCCAACAAAAATGAGTGCCAGGCAAGGAAAAAGTCTTTGAATTGTTCATAGGAGGAGTCCAAAAGGCTCCCAATGGCTATTGCCATTGCCTTTGGTTGCTTCCCAGAAACTGAAGGTCAGACCTTACTGTTGAAGATACCACAGACTATAGACACAGGATATGGAGGAACTGAACTCCAAATCAGCTGCAAGTATGTGAATAGTATAATACATAAATCATGGATTAGAAATTAGCCTAGTAAGATACTCCATTAGACCATATAATTTCAATCTTAACAACACCATTTATCTATGAAAGTGTCCTCTATTTGAGGAGCAAGTTTTTATATTCTTTAGTTGATTTACTGAAATCCATTCTTTTTAGTTTACTAAATTTGTTCTTTGGCAGGTATATGATGCACTTTAGTTACTCTCACCTCTATATTCTCCCATTCCCTCCTACCCTTGCTAACACTTCAAAGTACCTCTCTCATATTAACATCTTTTGCTTTGTTTTTGTGACCCATTGAGTTCAGCCATGGTCTTCTTTGTGGCCACTGAGCTCACCAAGGTTACACAGCTGAGGAATCCACTGTCAGCCAATGATCATAATCAGATACATACATCATACAAATCCTTTATATAAGAGAATAGAGTAAAATAATAATGATCAGGTTTGTGATTTCTCCAAAGTAAGAAAAAGACTCAAAAGACCAAAATCTATTTTCAAAAGCTAGTACATTTAAATAAATACCTGACTTGGGGCTGGAGAGATGGCTCAACTGTAAAAGCACTTGATACTCTTACAGAGGATCTAAGTTTAGTTCCCAGCATCCAGATGGCAGCTTATAACCATCTATAACTCCAGTTCCAGGAATCCAATGCCAATGCCATCTTCTGGCCTCTGTGGGCACCAGGCATGAATGTGGTACACATACATTCATGTAAGCATTCTCTCACACATACATAAAAAAGAAATAAACAAAACTTAAAAAATAACCTAGTGGTTTACAAAGCAATTTCATGGCTAGTATGTGCTATGTGGTGAGAACCTATCTCAAGAAGGGGGATAGGAAGGGGAGGTGTGGCAAGGGAAGAGAGTAAAGGGAAGAGAAGAGGAGTGAATAGCAGGGGAGGAGATAAAAGAGTGAGGAAAAGAGAGGAGAGCAGATATTGGGTGTGAAATAAGGTGTTAGGCCTATAAATATGCTTTTTTATGGCTTCTATTTTATATGTAACCAAATTATTGTGAAAACATACAGCAATGTTTACTAAAAATTTCCTATCAACCTCTAAATGCTTAATGTGTTGTTAGGTATTTCATCCTTTCAATAACTTTGTGAGCTAATTATAATCACCCTTCCTTTTTCAGGAAGCAGAGGCCCTGAGAACACTAATCTGAGGCAGAGCCAGACTTTACTTCCAGGCATTCTTTCTACATAGCACATACAGGGAACTCCTATAACAGGCTGTTTATTGGAACAGACAAATCAAGCCAAACAGAGTAGTCCCAGACATTGAAGTTTAGAAAACCAAGATATGGAAATGGAGAAGAATGTGGAACATTGTAGCTAAGACCCGGACAAAGATCCTGGATAACTGAGCAGAAATGACTCCTGGCCCAAAAGAGGTGAAAGAAAGCTTTGTCCCGTGGCAGTACCCTTTCTAAACATAATATATCATACTAAATTAACCACCAGTCCTAACATAAATAAATAGTTTCATATCCTCTTATTCTCAGCCACAAAAGTCATATTTCATGCTTTATTTCACTCAAAGTATCACATTATAAATTCCAAAGTAAGTGCCTCTAATGGGCACGCTTTTGCCTCATAATTAGCAACCATATGTAACAAACTATGTTGTAGGTAAGCCCATGCAGCAAGGGCAATTGCTATTCAGTACTACAGTATTTGGAAAACAGCAGAAACAAGCACTAAAATAGGTAAAGGAAAGTAACCGGAGAATTTTATAGTAGCCCATTAGCCATCAAAACTAGAAATAAAAGTGTGATTAGTTCTACTCAGTGTACAACAGCTACAACAATTCAAATCAAGCTGGAAGAGCAAATACTCATCTATGATGTATGCTAATCTTTTTAGCCAGAGAAATGAGTTTAGCTCATCTGAGAAGAACCTTGGGCAAGATTAGTAGAACTCATCATTTGGAAGAACTGCAAAGCAAACCCTCCTTTTAAACTCACATGTCTAACCATTCAAACATCCATCCATCCATCCATCCACCCATCCATCCATCCATCTATTCTCCCTTTTCCAGTTCCCCACTGACCTAGTGAATATTTTCTGAGCACCCAGAGTTACTATGTAGATCTATGGATAAAGGAACACATTGGGCTTGGGCACAAGAATCAGAAATAATGATTGGAATTTTCATGGGAATTAAGAGGATATTTAAGACTGTGTTTCTGCTTTGTAGATTTATAGTTATTATCTTTTCTGGAGATAACAGCAACAGTGTTATCTCCTAATTTTCCACAGTAATGCTCTAATTTTCTCCCATTCTGGTAGTTTTAATATACCAAGTATGGTCTTTTGAATGAGAATGGTCCCCATAGGGTCATATATTTGAATGCTTGGTCCTTGGTGAACTGTTGGGAAAAATTAGGAGGTGTGCCCCTGATGAAGTAGGTGCCGCCTTGTTGAAGGAGAAGTGTCACTACACTTAGGGTGTGCGTTGAGGTTTCATCAACCCATGCCAGGCACACTCTCTGCCTGCTGCCTACAAATTATGATACAAAGCTCTCAGCTACTGCTCCAGCACCATGCCTGTCAGCTTCCTGCCATGATGATCATGAACTAACCCTCTAAAACTGTTAGCAACTCTCAATTAAATGCTTTCTTTTATAAGGTTGTCTTGGTCATGGCATCTCTTCATCGCAGTAGAACAGTAATTAAAACACCAAATAAAGTAGTGGAGGACTCCTACTCAAAAGTAGAGCTAATTTTTTTCTCTTTCTCTTCTCTCTCTCGCTCTGTATGCATATGCCTCTCTGTGTTGTGTGTGTATCTCTCTTCCCCACCTCTCTCTCTCTCCTCTCTCTCTCTCTCTCTCTCTCTCTCTCTCTCTCTCTCTCTCTCTCTCTCCCCCCATAAACTTATTGTTCTGAGACTACAGTGACAATCAGATGAGCATGAAGGTTGGGGAAGTGAGAAAAGCAAGCAATTCTCATAATCAAACCCCAATTCTAATTCTTAGGGGTTGGTTCTTAGGAATATTTGGAACACAAAATGAGAAATGTTCAAAATGTTACCTGGAGCATTAGCAAATTCCCAGGACACAAACAGCAGTGTGCCTTATTCCAGGTCATGCAACAGTTTGGCAGAGAGCCAAGGTACAGCCTGGGTGCTCTGAACTCAGCTCAGAGTTCTTTGCCCTATGTCTTGATACCATCAGCAGA
>NW_026294551.1:80223059-80275559 GCF_007827085.1 Peromyscus californicus insignis
ACACTGATATAGGCACTTGGGACATATAAATGAAACAATAAAACAAAAATCTCTTCATAACTGGTAGCTTTGGTTGTCAAAACAACTAGAGCAAGGTATTCTGAGAATGAGGTACTTGTATCCTGCAGGGTGTGGGCCTCAGGGTAATAGAGAGGCAGAGGAGAAAAGCCAGAACTAGACCACCTGGAGCAAGTGAGAAAGTGCACCCTTCCACTGCTGCCACTGTGAGACCCAGACCACAAGCTTTCAGCCTTGGAGTTCAGACTTGTACCACTGGAAGCTCTCAGGGGTCTTTAGGCCAATGGCTTGCATTATTAATATTCTCTCTCTCTCTCTCTCTCTCTCTCTCTCTCTCTCTCTCTCTCTCTCTCTCTCTCCCCCCCCCCCCCCCATCTCCCTTCTTGCTTTCTTGGACTTGTACTGCTGGTTACTATTGGTTCCCATGCTCTCAAGACCATAAACAGCATCTTTGGGACTGTTCTTTAAGTCTCTAAATCAATCTAATAAACCCCAATTACAAATACAAAACATTCTATTGGTTCTGTTTTAAAGCAGCTGGCCTCCTGGTGACAAAGAGCAAGACAGTCCCTCTAAATATCTATTGATAGAAGAATGGGTAAACAAATGTGTTATATTGCATTCATCTTTTCCTTTTGGTATGTGCACCTTCAGAATGATGAAATGATTCTCATCTCCTATCACAGTATGAATGACACTTTAGCATATTGTTCTAAGTGAAAAAAATCAACCCTAATGATACTGGATGGTTGCACATGTAGGAAGGACTGAAAGTAGTCAAATTTCATAGAAAGGGAAGGGAGAATGCTGCTTTCCAAGGACAGGAGAAAGGGGATCTTTTGCCCAAAGGCTACGAAGTTTCAGAAGAGAAAGGCTTACAGGTGTGGTTTACAAAGTGTTCAATGAACTTATTGGCTCTGTACTGTACACATAAATAGAGTTAAAATGCTAAGGCTCATGATATATATTGTTGATCAATAAGTATCTCTGTTGTATCCTTAGCCATCAGGGAAATGCAAATGCAAATGACTCCTAGATATCATCTTATACCTGTCAGAATGGCTAAGATCAAAAACATCGATGACAGCTTATGTTGGAGAGGATGTGGAGTAAAGGAAACACTCCTTCACTGCTGGTGAGAGTGCAAACTTGTACAGCCACATATTGGAAATCCATATGGTGGTTTCTCAGAAAATTGGGAATCAATCTACCTCAAGATGCAGCTATATCAATCTTGGGCATATACCCAAAGGATGCTCATTCATACCACAAGGACACTTGCTCAACTATGTTCATAGCAGAATTATTTGTAATAGCCAGATCCTGGAAACAACCTAGATGCCCCTCAACCGAAGAATGAATAAGGAAAATGTGGTACATTTACTCAACTGTAAAAAACAATGACTTCATGAAATTTGCAGGCAAATGGATGGAACTAGAAAGAATCATTCTGACTGAGATAACTCAGACCCAGAAAGACAAACATTGTATGTATTCACTCATAAGTGGATATTAAGAACAGAGTATAGCATAACCAACCTACCATCCACAGCCCCAGAGAGGCTAGATAACAATGAAGGCCCCAAAAGGGATGCATATGTTTCCTTGGGAAAGGGAAATAGAAGAGATCTCCTGAGTAAACTGGGAGCAGGCTGTAGGGAGAACAGGGAGGGTGGTGGTGGTGAGGGGATGGGAACTTGAGGGAACTGGTTGGAGAGGCTGGGTGTGGGAGGTAGATTGGGGGCAGGATGGAGGGGGAAAGTAACAAAAGAGACGTCTTGATGTGGTGGCATTTCAGGATAAGGGAGAAATCTGGTACCAGGGAACCGCCCCCCCTCCCCCCCAGGAATCCACAGGGATGACCCTAGCTACGATTCCTAGCAATAGTGGAAAAGGTGCCTGAACTGGCCTTCTCCTGTAATTAAACTGGTGACTGCCCAGTTGTCATCAGAGAGCCTTTATCCAGTAACTAATGTAAGTAGATCCAGAGATCCACCGCCAAGGACGGGACTAAGCCTGGAGTCCTGTTGAAGATAGAGAGGAAGGATTGTATGAACCAAGGTGGGTCAAGGTCATGAAAGGGAACCTGCAGAGACAGCTGACCTGAGCTCCTGGGAGCTCATGGACTCTGGACCAAATGTTAGGGAGCCTGCATGAGATTTATACCCTCTGCATATGTGTGACAGTTGTGTAGCTTGGTCTGTTTGTAAGGCTCCTAGCAATGAGATCAGGACCTGTCCCTGGCTTAGCTGGCTGTGGGGGAACCTTGATGCAGGGGGAGGAGCTTAGTCCTGCCTCAATTTGATGTGCCATGCTTTGTTCAAGCCCTTGGGAGGCCTGACACTTTTCTGAATGGAGACAGAGGAGGAGTGGATGGGAAGTGGGTTAGATGGGAAGCCTGGGAGGGGGAAGTGGGAATGGGAAAAGAAGAGGGAGGGGAAACTGTGGTTGGTATGTAAAATAAATTTTAAAATGTTAATTAAATAAAAAAGAAAAATAAAAAATTACATATATATAGTTAGTTAGTTAGTTAGTTAGTTAGTTAGTTAGTTAGTTAGTTAGTATCTCTGTTAGGTTGATACATATTTCTTCCAGCACAGGCAAGGATGTAGGAAAAGGGAACACAGAGCAGAGTCAATGTGGGAAGCTATACTGGATTAGAGTGACAATAGGAAGCAAGCTTACTTGCCTTTGTTTGTAACATCAAAAGCCACTTAACAGTGTACATTTTTCCGAGGTAAGATTGTACACAAAGACAGAATTTTACTCCTAAGTCCATCATTTGTTTTTGTGAAATCCTTTCCTAGTCATAAGTCCCAATATTGTGCCAGCTGTTGAGAATAGAGTTTTAAGCAAGACTAGACAGGCCCTTGATGTCCCTGGGGAGTAAAAGAGTAAATCCACAAGCTAGAAGTGAGATGACACAATGCATATGAGACATGGAAGCATGTTAGGATGCTGGAAAAGACTGGACAATGCATGGGGTGAGAGATAACATGTAGGGAGACATCATGGGGTCACAGAAAGCTACTGTAAGAAATTTTTATTTTAATTAAGAAAAATAAGGACTTTCGAATTGTGTTTAAAGTGAAGATTTTGATATGGTCTTGTTTTCTTTTTGTTTTTTTAAGACAGGGTTCCTCTACATAGCCCCAGCTGTCCTGGAACTCACTCTATAGCTTAGGCTGGCCTTGACCTCACAGAGATCCACCTGCTTCTGCCTACTGAGTGCTGGGATTAAAGGCATGTACCACCCCTATCCAGCAGATACGGTCAATTTTTAATTTTTGCTCTTTTATTTTCAGTCAAAATTGATCTGTATCAATTCATAGTCTAGGGCTTATTCTAGATTCTCATTACTGGCCGATGCATGTTCTTTTTTGATTGATCATTTAGTTATTTTTTAAATTACACTCCTAAAGTTACCACCTATTGGGAAACTTACTACACTCCATTTTTTTTGTGTGTGATGTTTCTTTTAGAAAACAGATCCCATAGCCTTGTATTAATTTACTCAATTTAACTATCATATTAATTCCAAGTTTATTTTTTGTTTGTTTTGCTTTATTGAAAATATTTTTTTCTCCTGTCTCAGTTTCTCAAGTACTGAAAGCTAGCATAGCTGGTCCTTTCTACATTCTTCAAAGGTAATTTTCATTTGTTTGTACTCTGGCTGCTTTGGGGGAAGTCTGGAGGGAAATAGCTCAGTAGGAGAGCAAGAGTATTTAAATTATACCAGGAGAATTGGTTCTCAAACTTTGATCATTCCTCCATAAAAGGCCAGTTAACCCATGTTCCCTAAGGCAGAACACCATGGGCACTTGGCTCAATGCCTGGTAGCTGGGAATTATGCTCTCCATGGAGACTCTGCTGTCATCCAGGCAAATATGCTTGGGTCCCACTGCGAGATGAGATCACTCACGTTCATGAGGTCTACGGTTTCCAAAGGCTAGCTACAAGTAGGAGGAATCCTTCATTTCTTCAAATGGCCATTTAGTCTCATTTTCTCCTAGCAGAGAACTCTAAATTGAGTGCAGACAGAGAAGTAAGAGATTTAAACAGTATCTGCCTTCACTTCACAATAATCCATGTCTGGACTCTTCTTGAAACACTTAAAGCAGGTTTGACAATAATCAAGATGGAGCTTGTACAGGCAAGCAATACTGCTGGAAAGATGGGATGGAAATGGTTGAGTAGAGAAGCTGCTGAGATCAGGACAGCAGCAGCAGAGCAGCATCAGGAAATATGCAGAGACTTCACTGTGGCTTAAAGCAACAGAAATGCTCCCCAAACAAGATGACAGGGAGGTAGTGCTGGGAGTGAGAGAGGGCAGAGTAAGGAGCAGTGACCAAAGGCGGGAATTCGCTCCTTGCTTGCCAGCTCCCAGGGAGATTGCTGAGGGCTTCCAAGCTGCAGGTCCATCTGTCTCCTTCAATTCTAGGGCAAACCTCATTAGGATGAGGCAGCACCCTGTGTCTCCATCCTGCCCTCTGGGACCTCAGATCCCCATCTGGCAAGCTAAAGGAACAAGTGTGTTTGTTCTGCCACAGGGCTTAGATTCTCTGACTTTTTTTTTTTTTCTGATGAGAAAAAAAATGTGTTTTTTTTTCCTACTATTTGTTAGGTTTTATTTGGTATTCCATGCTATGTTCTTCTAGCCTTAGGAGCTGCACTAAACTCATTTTAATGTGGTTGCTGAAGAAAGCTAATAACTTCACTCTGGTGTAATTAAACTCTGAAAGGCAAATTCTTCTTCTTTATCATCTAACCTGGCAGGAGGTCAAAGGCATCCACCTGCCTTGAAATCATGGTTCCTTGTATGCAGGACTGCCACTATGGGGCGGGTTGTTCTGAAGGCTAACGGGACAATTCTTGATAAGGAATTCTATTTCTTCCTGGGAGGAAAGACAGGACATTGAAGGGGCATTACAAATCCAGAAACTACCTTTGCAGAGGATAAAACATGCTACACAGAGACCCTAAGTCTGTGGTTCTCAACGTTCCTAATGCTGTGACCCTTTGATATAGTTCCTCATGTTGTGGTGACCCCCAAATGTAAAGTTGCTTTGTTGCTACTTCATAACTGTATTTTTGCCACTGTTATGAATCATAATATAAATATCTGATATGCCGAGTATCTGATATGTGATCCCACCAAAGGGGTCTCAACACACAGGTTGAGAACCACTGCCCTAAGTAAAGTCTGAGAACCATAACTAAAGTGTATTCAAGAAGTGTCCATGAGCAAAGGCAGAGTTTACATCAGAATACATAAAAGACCCCAAGTGGAACTTTGTCCCCTGGAATATGAGACCTCTTCTAATTAAAGATTTGAGGATATGACTCTTCTATCTCATCCATTAATTTATTCAGTAAGTGTGTTTTGAGTGGTTACCCAATGCCAGAGCTGTGATAGGTACTGGAGATATTGTCATCTGAAATACTTTTTTTTTTTTTAATGCCTTAGGACAATTTTCACTTTACCATGGCTGAGGGTGCATTCTGAGAGTAGATGTTACCAAAAACTCTTTTAGTAGAAATACATGACAATTTCATTTTAGGATAGTTGCAGACCTCAGCTCACCCCTGCCTTTCATTCAGTTGAGAATGGATCATAGGTAGGAAGGAAAGAAGGAAGGAAGGAAGAAAGGAAGAAAGTGAAGAAGGAAGGAAGGAAGGAAGGCAGGCAGGAAGGAAGGCAGGCAGAAGCCAGGATGCCTGCCTCTACTCCCAGCTCTTCTGTGTATGTTCTTTGTGGCCCTTCTGAGCCTCCATTTTCCTTATCTATAGAATTTCACCTGCCTGATTCACTTATCAAATTAAACTTCTGCATCAGTTGGCTGGATCAATACGTGCAGTATGCTGAAGTGCCCTCTTCTGCCCCTCTTCCCTTCCATTGATTTTCCTATCCTAGGACTGCCATATATATTTCTACTCTGCTCTCATGTGTTTGCATGGCCTAGGATATTTCTTTGACTCTCTCTGAGGCTTAGTTTCTTCACCTATAACTTGGCTGTTACTGCATTTTAAACACACAGTTGAAATGGTTTCATAAAGATAGCAATGTGAAGTCCTGACTCTGCTAGGCATAAAGTGGACTTTGTATAAAGGTGAATTGTAGCTGAAGTTTTCCTGGTCCTGCCTGGAAAACTATTCAGGACAAATCTCTCTCACCCTCCAGTCCCACAGCTGCTCGGACTCAAGCAAACACACAGAGACTTATATTGCTTATAAACTGTATGGCCGTGGCAGGCTTCTTGCTATCTAGTTCTTATATCTTCAATTAACCCATTTCTATAAATCTATACCTTGCCACACGGTTTGTGGCTCACCAGTATTTTACATCATGCTTCTCATTGTGGTGGCTGGCAGTGTCTCTCTGCCTCAGCCTTCCACTTCCCAGAATTCTCCTCTCTCCTTGTCCTGCCTATACTTCCTGCCTGGCTACTGGCCAATCAGCACTTTATCAATCAATCATCCAACAGCAGTGAATTCATTGTTTTTGCATATTTGCTGTTTCACCTACTTTTCTTCTACTCTTTGTTCTTTTTTTATTTATTCTTTCATATATTACATCCAGATCACAGAAGGCAAAAGAGCCAGAGATAGCCCTGTGGTGATATATTGTGTACCCTAATAAACTTACCTGGGGATCAGAGGACAGAGCCAGGCACCAAATTAGACATAGAGGTCAGGTAGTGGTGGCACACACACTCTTAATCCTGCCACGTGGGAGGGAGAGATCCATCTGGATCTCTGTGAGTTCAAGGCCACACTGGGAACAGAGCCAGGCATGGTGGCACACACCTTTAATCCCAGGAATTAATATGACAGGACACAGAAAGGTATATAAGGCATGAGGAAATAGGAACTCACACTCTTGAGGCTGAGGATTTCATCGAGCTAAGAACATGGCTGGCTTGTTATGTTTCTCTGATCTTTCAGCTTTCACCCCAATATCTGGCTCTGGGTTGTTTTTTATTAATAAGACCATTTAGAAATTCATGTTACATAGCCCCCACTCCCATTGTTAGAAGTCCCATAGGAAAACCAAGCTACACAACCATAGCATATATGCAGAGGACCTAGATCAGACCCATACAGGCTCCCTGATTGTTGGTTCAATTTCTATGAGCCTCTCTTATCCCAGGTTAGTTAATTCTGTGGGCCATGTTCTCATGGTATACTCTACCCTTCTGGTTCTCCAGTCTTTCCTCACCCTCTTCTACAGGATTCCACAAGCTCTGCCTGATGTTTGGCTGTGGGTCTCTGCATCTTTTTCCCTCAGTTGCTGGATGAAGCCTCTTAAGCACAGTGGAAGTAAGCCTAAGGTTGCTGTGAGTTGAAGAGAAAATAGCTTTACTTTCTGGTTCAAAGCTATTTTTTTATTTTGATATAAGGTCTCCACTCTGCATCCTATGTGGCCTTTGAACTAATGATGATCTGCCTGCTTTATCATTGAGGAGTATCTTGGTTCCCTCCATGTTTTGTCAGTCAATAAAGCTGGTAGAAGATCCATATGCAATTTTTGTGTGTAGAGACATCAATTTCCAAGTCTGTGGATAAACACCAATGAGCTTGATCCCTAAATCATTTGGTAAGTGTATGTTTGGTTTTCTAGAAAGCTGACAGACTTTCTTCTCAAGGAAGCAGCTCAACGATACATTCCCACCCACCAGTCACAAATGACAGTCCCATATCCTTGTCAGCATTTGGTGTTGGGTACAGGAATTGGGACATTGAACATGTGGGTGCTGCCATCTCATTGGTGCTCTGGTTTGCATTTCCTTCATGATGAGATGTTGAGAATCTTTTCAAATGCCTGTTTGCCATCTATGTTTTCTATGGTGTGTGTGTCTTTTACACTGTTTGTCACATTTTAAAGTTAGGTTGGTTGTTTTTCTGCTGCTGAGTTTAAAACACCATTTGGCTATTTTGGATAACATTTTTTTATGACTCTTTACCAGATGTGTCTTTGGAAATATTTTACCCTAGTATGTGGCTTATCTTAATCTTTTGACACTGTCTTAGTGTATCTTGCTCTTCTGTATCCCACCACTGTTTCTTCTCTTTTCCAAGGGTGAATGCTTACACGGATGTCCTCCGTATAGGAAAGTCATTTGCTTCTGCCAGCATAGCTTCAGCTCCCCTTCTTAGGTGGTTGATGTAACTGTTTAGGCTCCTACCAGTTTGTTTCAGGCTCCACTGATCATGACCACCTCAACACTAATTTATTTGTTAGGCTGCAGATAATCAATTTGTTGCTAATAAGAATCGTGTAGCCACCTGGGAGTTTTCTGGAAATTTTTAGAAAGGTGGATTGTTTCAGATTTTTCTCACATTTCACTTGATCAGTGCTCCTACTGTGTGATGTACCCATTATATAGATGTTGACATTAAGGGCCAGCCATCATCACAGATAATATTCAGGGCTACCCGTGTTCCTTCTTTTATCCAAAGAAACTTTTCTCTGTCCTCTATGTTTCAACTTTCTCATTAGTAAATTGTTAAATGCATGGCATGTCTGGCTTTGTTTTAGCTTAATATTATCCCTTTGAAAGGGTGAAAAAATGCTTTTTATCTGTTTCTATTCCCACAATTATCCTTTTCTTTGTTTTTGAGAAAGCTTCTTCTTGATTCCAATATTCTCTCGGGGCTTGTATCACCTAAGAGAATTGGCTCCATCTCACATTTCTATTCACATCACTTCTACCCTTGTAATAATGGTTACAGACTTTTTTAAAGTACAGGAATGAAATAAAAAGCATAAAAATCCCTTCTTTGCCATGAATGATGTGTTGTGACAATAAATATAACTACCTTGGATGCATTCCAACTGCCAAGTCTATTTGAGCAAATACCTGTTGTGAATTTTTATTATTGCTTAATACTGAGCTCTTATCTCTAGTGGATAAAGGAAGCTAGGCTAGAAGAAGTGCCATTTATGCTGACAGTTATACCAGGCAGACCACTAGACTTCTCAGGCACTATCATGTGCTTCTTGGATGAAGGGTGTGTGCATTAAGACTGTGGCAAAATATCCCTTGTCACAACTTTCAGGCAGAAATAAGGCCCCATTCTTTGTCCTGCTTCAAAGAAATTGAAGATATTCTTGAGGATTTGTTTAAAAATGTAGTCAAGGTCCCAGATTAGGGATGAACTGAATTGGTTGGATCCTCTGGAAAACAAGCTTAACTTAGATGAAATTTTGAGTGCAAGATCTACATGAACAGCCTGGACATGAGTGGGGGTAATGAAGGGCAAGGGTCGAGGGAAAGAGAGCTTGGGGGAGCAGGAGATCCCAGCTGGATCAACAACAGAGAGGGAGAACAAGGAATAGGAGACCATGGTAAATGAAGACCACATGAGAATAGGAAGAAACAAAGTGCTAGAGAGGTCCACAGAAATCCACAAAGATACCCCCACAACAGACTGCTGGCAATGGTCGAGAGACAGCCCGAACTGACCTACTCTGGTGATGGGATGGCCAAACACCCTAATTGTCGTGCTAGAAACCCCATCCAACTACTGAGGGATCTGGATGCAGAGATCCATGGCTAGGCCCCGGGTAGAGCTCTGGGAGTCCAATTAGCGAGAAAGAGGAGGGTTTATATGAGCAAGAATTGTTGAGACCAAGGTTGGATAAAGCACAGGGACAAATAGCCAAACGAATGGAAACACATGAACTATGAACCAATGGCTGAGGGGTCCCCAACTGAATCAGGCCCTCTGAATGGGTGAGACAGTTGATTGGCTTCATCTGTTTGGGAGGCTTCCAGGCAATGGGACTGGGTCCTGTGCTCATTGCATGAGTTGGCTGTTTGAAACCTGGGGCCTATGCAGAGTCGCTTGGCTCGGCCTGGGAGGAGGGGACTGGACCTACCTGGACTAAGTCTACCAGGTTGATCTCAGCCCTCGGGGGAGGCTTTGCCTTGGAGGAGGTGGGAATGGGGGGTGGCCTGGGGGGGGAAGGTGAAGGGGGAGGGAGGGGGGAGAACAAGGGAATCTGTGGCTGATATGTAGAACTGAATTGTATTGCAAAATAAAAAAAAAGTTATATTAAGAGTGTAATGCTTAACCTTCATTCTCAAGTTGCCCTGATTTACAGCCATCTAGTAAATGTGTTTTGGGGACTTACGGTGATGTTTTCAGAAATCTTTGAGAATGAAGATCTACTCTGAATGGAGGTGGTGCTGTCCCATGGGCTGGGTTTCCACACTGAATATAAACATGAAAAGGAGGAAGCTGAGGGATCATCAGTGTTCATCTCTGTTTCCCAGTTGTCATGAGGTGGATATCTCAGCTTTCACATCCTTTATCCTTGATGTTCTGTTTCACTACAGGGCCAGAATAACAGGGCACAATAACTAGGGTCTGAAACCATATGTCAAAATAAATCTTCCCTCCATTAGGTTGCATTTTGTCAGGTAATCTGTCATAGAAATGAGAAGAGTAACTAATAGAGAGTGTGAAAAATCAAAGGAAGATCAGCCAAGCTGGGCAGGCAATGACTTCAGCTTTGTTGAGAATACGAAAAGTCTTAGCCAACCCAATGGAAGACCAAGTATTAGGCATCTGAGAGGCCCTGTGTTCAAATTGTCCAGGCTCTGGTATCTTCATCATTCATGCTGGTCAGCGAGTGCTGTTCAGAAAGATCGCAGCTCCAGTTCAGTGGCTGGGGAAGCTCCAGAAGAAAGAATACTTGAAGTGGAAGTAAAAAGTGACTTCCTGTCCTCTTTTCATGAGAATGGCAAGCTCCTTGAAGGGGCAATCAAATGTCACTCTTGTAGCTGCCAGAGCAACTGTTAGGTACAGTCTGAGCCTTTCCTCACCAGTCATTCATTGGTCCAAATTGTGTAATGAATTGGCCACTGTCATATGATTTTTTGGTACTTCATTATACTTGGTATGTGGAGGGGAGGGGTGGTATGAACATGTGTGCACTGTGCATTTGCCTGTGAAGGGCAGAAGTAAATGTCTGTTATCTTTCTCCATGGCACCTCATCTTATTTTTTGAGACAGTGTTTTTCTTTGCAGCTGGAGCTTAACATTTTGGCTATACATGCTGGTTATAAACCTCCAGGATTTTCCTGTCTCTGCACACCTAGTACTGCAATAGCAGATGTGCATCTTCATGTGTGGCTTTTATGTGAGTGCTAGGGATTTGAACAAGAATCTTTGTATTTTCATGGCAAACATTTTACTGAATCTTCTCTAAAACAACAACAACAACAACAACACCATCACCAAAACTTGCAATGGGAAAAAAATATACATCTTTAACATTTTCCAGTGAATTTGGAGATCATTTGGTTTCTCTTAAAATATATAAATTTGACAACACTCATTCAAGCCTCAGGTCATTATACAGTTGTTATATTTACATA
Source organism: Peromyscus californicus insignis (assembly GCF_007827085.1). Taxonomy (NCBI): domain Eukaryota; kingdom Metazoa; phylum Chordata; class Mammalia; order Rodentia; family Cricetidae; genus Peromyscus; species Peromyscus californicus. The sequence goes on from NW_026294551.1 coordinate 80,234,465, forward strand.
TGTTATGGATTTCATGAGACACTGTTTTAGTTATACATTTTGCTTTTTGTTATTGGTAGGGTATACCAAAATGTTGTTGGTAGTTTTTGTTCTTTTTATTCTTTTAGCTTTTTTTAGGGTACCACCAACCAATTCCCATATAAATCACACATGGAGGCTTATTCTTACTTATAAATGCCTGACTTTAGCTTGGCTTGTTTCTAGCCAGCTTTTCTTAAGCCCATCTACCTTTCGTCTCTTGGCTTTTTCCTTTTCTTACTTCTGTATAACTTACTTTCACTCTTACTCCATGGCTGGCTGTGTGGCTGGCCTCTAGCATCCTCCTCTCCTTATTCTCCTGTTCTTTCTTCTTTTCCTCCCTGATTTCTCCTTTTTATTCTCTCTGCCTGCCAGTCCTGCCATACTTTCTCTTGCTTTTCTCTTGGCTGTTCAGCTCTTTATTAGACCATCAGATATTTTAGACAGGCATAGTAATACAGCTTCACAGAGTGAAACAACTGCAGCATAAAGAAAGGCAACACATCTTTGCATCATTAAACAAATGCTCCACAACATAAACAAATGTAACACATCTTAAAATAATATTCTACAGCTTTTAATACTTACTTGTTTTGTTAAGATAGACAAATTAAAGATGTAAAATAGTCATATGAGTGTATCCTCATAATTACTATTTTAGATGTTCTTCAGTGTTGTTTGTGCATGTAAATTTCTATCCACTATTATTTCCTTCCAGTCTGTAGGATTTTATGCTGTTATTTGCTAATAAAGAGTTCTCTTAGATTTCTGTAGAACTTTTCTTTAGTTTTGAATTTTTTTTGTTTCGTTTCTTGATTTTAGAATATGGGATGGCTATGTTTTTCTAAGCCTTTTAACACTTGAAAGATGTTGCTTTCTCTTTTGGCCACTGTAGCTTCTGATAGGAAATCCAATGTTAGATGGGTTGTGATGCTCGTGTAAGTAATGTGCCATTTCTCCCACATAGTTGTTTCAATTTTTCCTTTTTATCTTTGGCTTTTAATAATTTGAACTTGATAGAAGATTCAATTTAGGCTTCTTTATATTTATTCTGCTTGATGGCTATTAACCCTTAATTTTTGTATTTCCTTTAAATATGAGGATTTAAAAATTTTTTAAACAAATTATTGTCATAATACTCTTCTACTCTCACTTGGGGTTTAGTTACATAGTATGTTTGGCCATTTGATGTTATTTGAAGTCCACAATGCTATGTCAAATTTACTTAATGTTATTCTTTATCTAATTTATTCATATTAGATATTAAATCTTTTCTTCTAATCTAACTTCAAGTTAGCTTACCCCTTTCCTGTTGTCTGACACATTGTCCACAGCTGAGCACCTATGAATTTGCTTACATATGGTTCAAGATGAATCAGAGACAAAAATACAGAGAAGCTCAGGGTCCTTTCTCTTTTGCTTCCGAAAGTTTACCATTCTCTTCCCAAATCTAGTTCTTCCAGCTAGTGAAGAAGGTATATTTTTCTCAACAGCACCCTTGATACACAAGCCACACCAAGTGTATTAGCCTTAGGCTAAAACCAAAGGGCGGGGGGAAACAATGATATGTGTGTGTGTATGTATATGTGTGTGTATAATAGAATGATATCACTTTGTTCTGCATCTTATATACCTCTGCTCTAAGTGTATATTCCTCACCAAAGCCTCTCTGCGGTAATTTTTCCAATGCCTCAGGTAGTTGCTATATTTATTATGTCTTAATGGTGACTAGATTTTGGCAAGGCAGTCATCAAATGGGGTCTTACTCTACCATGGTTAGGTACGACTACCCAAAGTTTTTCCAATAACTCAGCAATAATTCAACAGCATATACCTTTGCTGTATTGATGGTTTTGCTCTGTGAGCACCTCTTGTATACTCATCTTTTTCCATGTTGATTACCAACACACACTTCTCTCAACCTCTGTGCTATTAGTTTCCTTGATGTACTCATATATGAAAAGATATAAACTTTCAATAATTTTGTTCACATTTATCAGAGAGACCCAATTTGAGAACATACTCAGAAGATCACTTTCCTAAATAAACCATATATATATATACTTTTTATTCCAGGTTGTTAGGATGTGAGACTGCATCTGGCTCTTATCTGATTCCCTTGACCCAGTGCTTATGCTTTGTGAAGTGTAGTCACATGGCTTACTTTCTTTCTTTTGAGCAAGAATCCTTTTCTATTGTTCTTTGCTAGGTAACTCTTAAGCTCAGTAACATTTTTGGCTCAAATATTAGTTTCGTGAGATAAAGTATTTCAGCTCTTCTCATTAGAAGAGACTCTTTGTAGATAGCCCAAGAACCTATGTTTCTCTGATCATCACCAATCTACAATGACAGCCTTTCATCTGCAATGATATGGCATCAGATTCTTTAAATTTTATATTTAGGAATTTGAGATAAGAGTTCTTTCTGAATCGATTCTGGACCCTTTTTAGTTACTCTTGATTGAAGTTAACTTTCATGGGCTATTGTCTTATTGAAGCATTGAAATATCACACATAATATAATTAGAGAATTCAGTATTTTTTGCAACTCCAGGCATGATAAGCATATTGACTTTCAATATTTTACTCCTAGATATTTTGACCCTATTCTTGCATCTTCCCTCTTTGTAGCCCCCAGCTGTGATCATTGTTTTAGTGCTGATGATTTTAAGTTCTTTCATGTATCCAGGCCCAGGGCAATGTATCTTTATTCTATTTTCTCACTTTTAAAAATTAATTAGGGAGTCTAGGGATTTACAAATCCTTAGTTTAAAAAGATCTTAGGTTTAAGAAATCAGAACTGGGGCTAAAGAGATGGTTTAGCCCTTAAGAGTCATTGCTGTTCTTTCAGAGTTCCTGGGTTCAGTTCCCAGAAGCCATTGTCAAGTGACTCACAGCTACCTGTACCTCCTGCTTTAGGTGATCTGACACTTCTGTGGGTGCCTGTACTCATATATGTATATCCACACCCCAACACACACACGTGTGTTGTAGAATATTATTTTAAGATGTACATTTGTTTATGTTGTGGAACATTTGTTTAATGATGCAAAGATGTGTCGCATTCTTTTATGTTACATTTGTTTAATTCTGTGAAGCTGTGTTACTTTGGCTGTCTAAAACACCTGATGGTCTAATAAAGAGGGGAATGGCTGATAGCTGGGCAGAGAAAGGATAGGTGTGGCTGGCAGGCAAAGAGAATAAATAGGAGAAAAAGAGCAAAGAGGAAGACATTAGGGGCCAGCCACCCAGCTGCACAGTGAGCCATGGAGTAAGAAATAATGAAAGGTATACAGAAACAGAGAAAGGTAAAAGCCCAGAGGCAAAAGATAAATGGGGTAATTTAAGTTAAGAAGAGCTGGCTAGAAATAAGCCAAGCTTAGGTCAGGCATTCATAAGAAAGCCTCCATGTCTGTTTATTTAGGAGCTAGGCAGCGCCCCCCACAAAGAGCAAAGAGTAATAAAACAACCGACGTCACACATAAATAAAAATAAAAATGCATATTTTAAGAATCAGAACTGTAAATATATGGACCTTTGAAAAGAAGTCCCGGGGAAATGTAGGTCAGAAGGGGAAACTGAATTTGTTGTAAATAACTTTTATCTTCTTCAGAATTAAGGAAACTGATGTGTAAATCTAATTAATCTCATCAATAACAGCCAAGAGTCATTTATCAGGGTAAAAACCTGAAAAATCAGAGAAGCAGGGGAGCAGCCACAGTCAATCCCTGCCTCTTCCATTCCTCAGTCCAAAAGGGCTGAGATCCTCTCTTGCCCTCCCCCGACCCCACCTTATCATTTCCTGTTTCCTCTCTGTATAGACCTCCAGATCTCTATGGTTAACTAATGGCTAGCTGCACCCTCTGACTCCAAGCAAGCTTCATTTGTCAGAACACAAACAAAATATCACACAACAGGAAACATATTTGTTACGTAGCATGAAGAAAGGGTAATAGAATTCAGTCTCTCTAAAAATGCCTCTGACCTCACATTTCCTATTCTTTTTCAACATTTATTTTATTTTATTGTAATTTAAAAATGTTTTTTAGTTAAAGTAAAATTACTTCACTTTCTTCTTGCCTTTTCTTCCTTCAGCCTCTCCTACGTACCCTATCTTCAATAACTCCCATGCCCCCTTCCTCAAATTGATAGCCTCTTTATCTTTGGTTATTATTATTGTGTGTGTATGTATATAAATAAAAAAATAAATTGATAATTGACTATTTTTTGTTGTTTGTGTGTAGTAATTTTAAGCAGACCACTCTCCATTGGACAACCAATAAGGGTGCTCATCTATGAAAGAAGTTAACTATTCTTCTCCCAAATGTTATTAGTTTCCTGTAGTTCTTTGTCTAGTGAGTAGGACCCCCACATTTCCTATTCTTAAGCAAGATGGAAGAAAATTTCTTTCCTAGAAACATCAATTTAATTATGCATAAAGATTTAATTCAGAAACAAAACAGTGAAGTAGAGTCAAATAATAACATATTTTCAGGATTTTTGTTTGTTTCAATTTGTTTCACATGGATTTAATGGGAAAGAAGGCAAGAAAGGTATACTGTAGCCATGTCAGCATGTGGGCTTAAATCCCTACAGTGACTCACTTACTCTTTTCTTTTTTTAGAATAAAGTTTTTGTAATATAGTCACCATTTTAGACATGAATTCTCAAAATCTGTGGTGACTCACATAAGACCTGCAAAAGACCAGTCAAGTCAAGAGAGAGCTATTTGTTCTCAGGGATGAGCTTCTAGTAGGTTGTTCATGTTATATAAGGTGGCCCTGTACTCAAGCGCATGCAGTCCACAAGAATTGGATCCAGGTATATATACCTACAAATGACTGGGAGAGAATGGGGGAAGGGACCTGGGGAAAGTTGGAAAGTAAGGGATAAATTTGATCAAAACAAAACCCATGCATAAAAATAAAATTTAAACTATTTTTAAAAACCAAAGAAAAACTAAAATAAAATAATAGAGTGAAATGATTCTTATTTGCAGATGGTATAATCATGTATTTAAGAGAAGCTAAACATTATACCACAAAGCTCTTTGATGTGATAAACACTTTCAATGAAGCATCATATACAAAAATGAGTAAGTTTCTTATACTCTACTCCAGGAACAAACACGCTGAAAAAGAAACCAGGAAAACAGTCTCATTTACAAGAGCCTCAAAAATGCCCAAGAGTCAACCTAACTACAGAGATGAAAGGCTTCTGCAATAAGAACTTTAAAACAAGAAGGAAAGATACTGAAGAAGATACTGAAAGAGAGAAAGATCTCCTATGATCTACGGATTGGTAGAATTAATTTTATAAAAATGGTTATTTACCAAAAGCAATTTATAGATTCAATGTAGCCCTCATCAAAATTCCAGTGATGTTCATTACAGAAATAGAGAAAACAAGAATAAATTCATACGGAAGGCCAAAAGAAAGTGTAATCCTGAGCAAAAGAAAAACAATGCTAGAGGTATCACAATGCCAAATTTCAACATATACTACAGAGCCATAGGAACAACCGCACAGTGGTGGAACAACCAGCATGCTGATGGTAAATTGACAGAATGGAATAGAAAACTGATAATGAGCACACATAGATACAATCCCTTGACCTCTGACAAAGATGCCAAACACATACTAAGGAGAAAAGGCTCTCTCTTCAACAAATGTTGCTGGAAAAACTGGATATTCATGTAAATAAGAATGAAACCGGATCCTTGCCTCTCCCCTTGTATAAAATTCAACTCGTGAATGAAATACATCTATGTACAACCAGGAGCTTTGAAATTTAGACAGGAAAACAGGCAAAATACTGCAAGAATCAGGTCCCAGCAAAGGTTTTTCTGAAGAGAACTCCAATATCATAGAATATAGCAGCAAAACAAGAACAAAAAACAAGCAACAAATAATAAAAACAAATGCCATGGTGAAAGCAATGCCAAAGGGTGAAAAGGCACTTCCTGAACTCCGATGTTTGATGCCTGGAATGTGGTGGAAGAAGAGAACCAGTTCCCACAAGTTGTCCTTCAATCTCCATAAATGTGCCATGACGTGCACAAAATTACATAGACAAATAAATAAATGTAACAATAATTTAAAAACACCTCTGGAAAGCAAAGGAAATGGGCAGGAGGATTAAGAGTTCCCTGTAATATTGGTATAAACATCTCTGGGAACTAGATATCTGACAGGGGATTAATATCTATAATGTACAAAGACCTTGAAAAAATCCCTCAAAGTCCAATAAATAGGGGGTCAAATCAAGTAAAATAACAGTTCTCAAAAGATGGATTATGAATGACTTTATTAAAGCTATTAAAAAATTTTTCAATAACTTGAACAACAAAGAATTGCAAATCAAAACTACATTGAGATTCTACCTTTCCCTACAGAATGGCTGTCATTAAGAAATAACAATGCTGGGATGTCGGGGAGAAAGAAACTTTACATACTTTTTATGGGGATGTTAATTAATTCAATATGGAAACCAGTATGGGATTTCTATTTAAAAGTAAAAATAGAATTACTATATGATGCAGTTGTACCACTTGTACTGGGTAAGTTTTTGTTTATTTTTTGTTTGTCAACTTGACAGAAGCTAGAGTCATTTGGGAAGAGGAAAGGAAAGGAGATTTCCCCACTATACCGGCCTGTGGGAAAATTTACGGGATGTTTTCTTGATTGATGACTGATGTATGAGGGCTCAGCCCATGGTGGGTGGTGACACCCCTGGGCAGATGGTACTGGATGACATAAGAAGGAAGGCTGAATAAGTCACACTGAGCAAGGCAGTAGGCATGGCCTCTGTTCAATTCCTGCCTTCAGGTCCCTTCTGTGAGTTCCTACCCTGACTTCCTTCAGAGATGGAGTGTGACCTGAGGGTTGAGGGTTGTAAGCTTCCCCAAGTTGCTTTTAGCCATGGTATTTCGTCACAGCAATTGGAACCATAACTATGACACCACTCCTGAGGATATACCCAAAGGAATCTAAGCTACATCCTATGAGACACCTGCATATGCATGCTTGTTTATTGCAGCTCTATTCACAATAGTTCAGTTATATAACCAGCCAAAGTGACCATCAATACATGACTGGGTAAGAAAGTTTGGTATATCTACATACACATACAACTATATATACACCTAAAAATGAATAAACATACAAACACACACACATACGTATATACATACATGTATATGTGAGTGCATGTGTGTGTATGTATGTGTGTGTACACGTGCATATATGTACATATATACACATGAGTATGCATATGTATCTGGGCACACAAGTGTGTTTGGGTTTGTATTCTATATGTGAATGTGCATGAAGGGCTGAGGGGACATCTCTGGGCATCATTCTGAAACTCACTGAGTAGCCTGTCTGACCACTGAGCCTCAGGTATCTTATTTCTTCCTCCTAGTCACATGCCTGGCTTTATTTTTTCATGGAATTTGGGGGTCGAATTCATGTCCTTGTTCTTGCAAGGAAAGCAGTTTATTGACTGGAGTCATCTCCTCAGCCTGATTATCAGGATTTATGATTTTTAACTATACTATCGACCACTTTATTTCTGGTTATATTCAGATAAAACAGATAATTTTCAATTTACAGATCCATGCTGAGCTCATATAAATACCTATTTAGTTCTTATTTTGTGAAATTGGTCAACAAACTCTTCAACTTGAACTTTATAGGGAAAGTGACTGTTCACAAGGATTTAAATTTAAAAGTACTGTGGCAATAGGAAGATCAATGGAATCTAAATTTCCAAATGTCAGCTTTGCTGAATTGCTTTACCCCTGTTAATATAGTTGCTAGATATCTGATCACTGTTTCATGTATGTGTTTGTGTATGTGTGTGTATATAAATAAGCATATATACCTCATATATGTATGCATAAAATATACTAGTGAAAACTGACAAAAATATCTGTACAAACTTTTAAGCCAGTGGATAACAATTTGCAGTCTGTGAGATAAATCTGATTAGCTGCCTGTTTTGTGTGGTTCCTGTGTTAGGAAAGATTTTTTTTATTATATTAAACATTTAGGGTAAGTGTATCTCACGAAAATGACATGAAATTCCCATTTCAATCTCCACAAGTGTGAAGCTTAATGACAATTGCTCATTTTTTTGCTTGTTGCCCATGGCTGCTCCTACGCTGCAAAGTCAGGGTTGAGGAGCTGTCACGGGGGCTTCATCAATCATCAATGAAGTCTAAAATACTCACTCTCTGGCTCTTTACAAAATATGTTTGTTTTGCTTTGCGGTTAGAATACAAACTGCAAGGCAGAACACTGCAATAATTTTTGATCCATGAATTCACTGAAACTGGTGAGTTTGAATTTCAGTTTTCCAGCATCCTTCTGTGGAAACTGAAGACAGAGGTACCAATAGGAGGCTATCTTCTAGGACATGCAGCAATGCTTACAGTGTAAACTTTGATCTGGAAACAAGCATCTCATCTTGGTCCTGGAGACCGCAGTGGATGCTGCTTTGGTGCTAAGTGGTATCCAGAACACCTTGAGGTGTTTAAGAAGGAGCCTTCCTTGAAGAAGCTCAAAAGAACACATTGATATTACTTGCACAGTTCAAAAGCTTCAAGCTCTGAATTTACTTTAAATTTGTCCCAGTACATTTCCAGGTAAAAGTGATTTAATTCATGTACTATTAACGCTCTTACCACTATTCTTGCTAGTTTGCTTTGATGCCCTAGATCTAACCCTGCCCTCAAGGTGCCCCAGGAGATTTGGTTTTGGACATTTCAGTACGTGCCTCTCTTGGGACATTTCTTTACCCTTTCAATGGCCCAACACAGACATCTGATACATGATCAGGTGTCCCTTTGCAGGAACTTTGTTTATAGTGGTGGATACCTTTGTGGCATTGGAGACATGTCCAGTTCATTGTGATCTAACTAATTCCTCTTCCTGTGACTCTCTACCAGGGACCACAGCCTTAAATAACCAGGAAATAGTTAGGCTCAGGTGCATGGGTCAGTGAGATGAGCAGCCAGGAGTTCTATGTAGTCACAGTAAGGAATACAATGCTAGCTTCAGTCCTTTCAAGACTTGAGGGCTAGTGGGGCAGACAAGCTGGTTGTATGAGTAGTTTGCACAGAGACAGGGTCCCGTGGATGCAGGTGCATAAGACAGAGATTTTGATCTACTGCACTGATGAATTAGGGAAGTACATACTTGTGTCTGCATCAAGGACTGTAACCATCAGCTTACACTAAGAGTGGAAGCTGGGACAAAATGAACAGAATTCATTAGCTACCCCCCAAATCCTTTATGTCTAATTTCATGAATATATAAAAATAGAATTTAGAAAGCAGCTCTCTGTTAAGTCTGTATATCTGTTTCACATTTTCTGTCTTTTGTTTTTCTGTCTTCTTTTTGTTTCTCTTTACTTTGTTTTGACTTGATTAAAACCTTAAGAGGTATGTATTAAACTGTGCTACAAATTCACTCAAAACACAGCTTTAGATGCACTTAATTTGTTTTGACTTTTATGTTGAACCAATTTTCAGGTTAAGGGAAGCTTTGTTTGTTCCTTTAAAAAAAAAAACCACTGGTTCCAGTTTATGTTGCCCATATACTCATGGGTTTGAAGTCATGTTACTGGAGTATGGTCACCTCCTAAGGATAATGCCCTCAAAAGAAACTGACTCTGTTCCCCAGAAGCCATCAACTATCAATAGCTCTTCAGCTAGGCTTGGAGATTTTGAGGCCCTCCACTTGCCATGCTGAGTGTTGACAGCCTTGATCTTGTGCAAGTCTTGTGTTCGCAAATGCAGATGATGTGAGTTCATGCGTGAAATGATCTTGTCATGTCCATATAGGGTTAGAGGTTGGACGGATGGGTTAATATAATCAAAATATATTTCATGTAGGTTTGAAATTTTGAAAGAACAAAAACATTAAAACATTCAAACATTAAAAATATTTTTAAAAAATCAGAGCATAGAGAGTTGAAATGTGTCTTCCCTCCAACTTTTCCCAATTTTATTGTCATGTCCAAGCCACAAGCACCAAAACTAGAGTTGACATTGGCACATGATCAGCTATCCCATGCTTTTCAGTTTTTGAATTGCTTTTCATTTTTTGTTGCTTTATTTTTCATTCTGTTACTCAGAACTAAAATTTATAAGCATTTATTTTGCAATCTTAACATTTTTGAATAGTTGCTAACTGCTGTGTAAAATGTCTTTCACTGTGAATTTCCCTGATAAAATGATGGGTTTTTTCCAAGAATATCTTATGAATGGAATATTTTAGAATGTGCATATGAGTGTCCCTCATATTGTTATTTGTCCTTGATCACCTCCCTCAGTGTTCTAGATATCTCTTAATCTTACAGATGGAGCCACTTTCCAATGTTATTTCTTATACCTTTAAGCTATAGAATTTTCGGAAATGTGATTTATTTCACTTACAAACATTGGGGATTTGTATGTATGTTTTTATTGATTTCTAAGTTCCTTTCATTTGGTCAGAGATATACTTTGTTAGATTTAATATTGTGAAATCAACTAAAACTCGTTTTTACTCTAGCATTTGGACACTATTGGCGAAGAGACCAATTTCATTTGGAAAGAATATACCTTTGACAGTTGTGTGAAGTAGCTCAGACCAACTCTCCAACTGTGAGTAAACATTTTTCTTTTCTTGGGTTTATACACTTTTTTGCTCCTGTAATTTAAGGTAGTGCTGTTGGATTCATATACATCTTATTGTTGCTTTATTGTTTTGATGAATTGCTTATTGATCATATGAAATACTGCTTTTTGACCCCCATGATGCTTCTTTTCTCTAAGTCCATTTATTTATTTAGTAAATAGTTGGTAGAAAGCTGTTAATCTAGCCTCAGCTTTCTACCAACTATTTACTAAATGTTTCTTTTTCTGACCTCTTAGTCTTGACCTCATTATGTTATAATCAAATATTTAATAGACAATATATAATAAGAAATTTTATTAAGACAAATTGAGTGACCCTTGCCTTTCAGTTGGTTTTAGTCTGTTAAAATTTAACAAATCTATGGTTAAATTTACTGTTTTATAATATGAAAACAAAGCAGTTCATGCCTTTAAATTTTGTAATTTTCCTCTTTCCTTTCTCTATGAGAATTAACATATATTTTTCTTTTAAATCCTCTTGTCTTCTTTGATAAATCTATTAACATTATTTTAGTGACTATGCTAAAATGTATAATTTATTCTCCTCAAGTTATTTCCCTATTTTCAGCTTAATTTGCATTAGAGTCAGTAAAATAAAAAAATGACACCACTATGGTTTGTCTATTTCTGGCCTTTGCATTGTTGTTATTCAATATGCTACATAGTCATATAATAATATCTATAATGGACACTATCATTTTTCTTTGACCAGTCTTATGCACCTTAAAGAAATTAATAGAAGGCCGGGCAGTGATGGCACACACCTTTAATCTCAGCACTCGGGAAGAAGAGCCAGGCAGATCTTTGTGAGTTCGAGGCCAGCCTGGTCTACAGAGCAAGATCCAGGAAAGGCACCAAACTACACAGAGAAATCCTGTCTCAAAAAAAACCAAAAAAAAAAAAAAAAAACAAAAACCAAAAGACATTAATAGAAGACAAAACTCCAGACATTTACAGTATTCTCTGTTCTCTCTTCTTCTAGGTGCAAGTTCCTGTGTGTTATTCCCTTGGTTTCAGTCCAGCCTATATAACTGCATTTACTATTTTTGTATTATTGGTTAATTATTTAAAACTGTGTCATTGATGTTTCTATTGGTCGATCTGAGGCCCAGTCTCTCCTGCATATGTGTCATTTCAAATACACTTTATAGTTTTGAATTCTCATTTGGTTGTTGTTTCCTTGTCCCTGTTATGCTTTCTTTTCATTCTCTCCTTAGAAGTGTATTTCTGGGTTCAAGAGAGAGTTTACTGGTCAAGAGCACTGGTTCTTCCTCCGGAAGACGCAGGTTCAGTTTCCAGCACCTGTAGGGTGGTTCGCAACTATCTGTAATTCAAGTTCCATTGGATCCGATATTCTTTCCTGACTCCCACAGGCGCTGTACACACACGGTGCACAGACATACATGCAGGCAAAACACCCATACACATAAAGTAAAGGCAAATAAATATCTTTAAAAAGAAGAAAAGGGGCACTTGCCATGAAGTCCTTGGTATTTGGGATAAGGTTAAAAATCCAGTCTTTCTTATAGTAGGCAACAACCAAAACTATTCAGCTGCTTTTACCTTCCATCTGTGATTTCACAGTGAGAACTTAAGAATCTATCGGATCTATAAACATTTCAAAGGTCACCAAAGGATCTAGGTGGAATTTATTAATACATATTGGGGCTTGGAGATATAGCTCCTCCCATCTTCCACTCAAAAACAGCAAAATGTAACCTTAGCTGTTCTGGTTCTGTGGATTGGCTGCATTTCCTGTTATGTCCTTAAGCTAGTGAGGGCCAAGGCTCACTACCCTGCTCAGATCTGGAGTCTTGAGCTACATGAAATGTGAAAATCCCCCTTATGTGTCTTTTTTCTTTGCTTGTTTGATTCAGTCTTTCATCTGTTGCCACTGAAGACTGTCTGAAGAATATAAAATGTTTTGCTAATTAGCAGATTTGCTGGCAAAGCTGAACTTCATTCATCTGGGAAGTCATGGACTCCATTTTTTTTTTTTCTTGTCCAAGTTAAATTCAAACCTGCTGGGAAATGAGTTGCATCTGCACTTTATCTGGACAGAGTCAAAACCAGGGTTCTGCGTAGGTTGGCCTCAGCCTGTGATCCTCCTGCTTGGGCCTCCATAGTTTTGATATTGCAGGCATGAGCTTCAAGCCAAGGTTGACTGTTTGCTCAGTAGTTGTACTTCTTGTTAGACAATAACGTCCTTGATAACAAAGGCAGCACCTTCTATGCCACAGCATCTTCAATTCACAGCACGGAGAGATCAACAATTGTTTGTTGAATGAGTGAATGTTGAATTTGAAATTGCCAATGGAATTGCACATTACTTTAAATGAAACCGTTACTAAGGCAGCCGTTTATTGATTTCTCCATTCTGCACACTAAAGTCCAAGTAAACTATCATAGAATCGAAGCAAATTATGTTCCAGACTGTGTAATACCCCTCAATGGCTCACACATGCACTCTGGATAAAACATAATCTGATTTTCTAAGTTAACACAGTGCTCTTTGTCCTGACCCTTTCTTTTATTACTCATCTAAGTTTTTAACACTCTTAATGTTTCTTTAGGTTCCAGCTCATAGGCCTTTTGGTTTCAATAATGTGTTCTCTGCAAGTTTCTTTCTGACCCACAGCATTTCAATCAGAGTCTAACCTGTCTACAATTTTCTCCTACAACTTTCCCCCTGATTGGTTTCTCATTATTCAGATCTGGAGAGCTCAGTTCTTCTGGAAACTTTTCCCTGCTCAGCTAACACACGTTGTACACATGTGTGGCCACTCTCTAGCCATACAATACAGATTTAGCACATTATTTTATCTTTGCCATTTATAGCATTATTACTTTATGAAATAATTTCAATGATTCATTTGTATATTAATGGTTCATTATTATGAAATATAATCTTCATAGAAGCAGATATCTATCTTACCCCTCTATGCATCATCAATGCCTAGATCATAACAATGAAATCAAGAGTTATTATAAATGATATTTTTTTTTAAAAAAAAGTATCAGCTCACCACAAAAAGGTCAAGCCAGTTATTTGGAATCATGAGATGTCACTGATTTTCTTCTGAATCTGCATGGCCCAAAATGAGGAAGGTCCCAGAGTAACAGCTGCAAAGTAAGAGAGATAACTACAACATAGTAAAGACAGCAACAGCCTGGCTTCCAATAGTGTTCTTTTCTAGTTTTGGAAAGAAAATTTATACATAAAATGAAAACCATTACATTTAATGCTTTTGTACACTCTGACCATATTGATTTTTCCCCCACAATAGATCTTATTTTGTGCGCAGCATTTACTCTTTACTTGAGGTTTATTTAGAGGCAACATAGACTTCTACATTCATTGTGATCATTTTGGTTCTTTATTTTTCTTATATTGTACTCTAACCAGTTCTACATAAATGCATTTGGTGACTTTCAATATGAGACCTGACATTTTCTCTAATGGAGATCTCTTTTCAATGCATTTATGTATGAATAGGACCACTTGTGTGTAGCTTTCATTGAAAAACTCTCTGCTAGGTTCTGTGCAGTTGTGTGTGGAGAAAAAAATGGGGAGACAGGGAGCTCTATAGTGTTAAGCAGGAATTGAGAAGATCAGAACACACAAGCTCCTATTTCTCCTTGCTTTTCAGGACTTCCAGGCATTGGAATCCTTCCTTGTCCTTAAGACAAATCTCCCACAAGTCTCAGAGGTGAGCTGGGAAAGTTCAGTCAATTAACATACGAAGGCGTCAAGCTTTCTCCCCTTGCTTCAGTTCCCTTCTAAGGGGTGCCATGTCTCTGCATCTTCAAAGCTTCTGGGTACTGGGTGTTACCATGTGACCTGCTGTTTCATCTCCTCCTCCCTTAGCACTATTTATATTATATATTGTGGATACCTTCATTATCTCATTTGGTGGTTGGCAGTGACCAATATGCCAAAGTCTTGAAATTTTAGAAATACAGAAGAGTATATCTCTCTGTCCCCAGCTTTCTTATCCCCATGGCTTTCATTAAAACCAATACTTCATTGTAAATGATTCCTTTCTCATGCGGGGCTGCTGATGCTTAACCTCAGGAGTGGTTTTATACAAACCCACAATAGGGTATGCATGAAAGAGACAAGTCCGTAGGATTTGCCCTCCTCCTCTGCTGATGTATGTGTTTGCTTGATTTGGTAACTGCTCCTGACATTCACAGACATTCATTAGAGAAGGGTCAACTCTTTCACTCTGTTCTTATCTTCAATCAATAGAATGAGGCCTACCACAGAACAAAAAGCAAGTTGCTCAACTTGATGCTTCTTAAATGTTTTCCACTTGTGATCCCCTTTCACCCTAGAAGTTTTTATGTGACCCAAGACATATAATTTTATAAACTAGGCATGTAAATCAAACATTTATTGATAATAAATCATGAAAAATATTTTATATTTTAATACATATATTCTATTTTTATTTGTGTATATCTACGTGTTTATACACATGCATACAGGCCAGAAGAGGGTTTCACATTCCTTGGAGCTTCTGTCATAGATGATTGTGACCTTTCAGATATGGGTGCTGGGACCTAAACTTGTTTCCTTGCAAGAGCAGTCAGCATTCTTAACAGCTGAGCCATCTCTTCAGCCCTCAATAAACCTACGTTCAATCATTTTATTAGAGATAATGTTAGCACTCTTTGTATGTGCCTGTATGTGTCTCTGTGGGGGAGCCACATGCCATTATGTGTACTTGTGGAGACTGGCGAACATTACCAGCTGTTGTTCCTCTGGCACTGTCTACCTGGTTTTGGAAGCATAGTCTCTAACTGACCCGGGTTCACCACATAGGCTAGACTGGATGGCCTCTGAGCCCCAGAGAACTTCTTGTCTCTATCTCCCCAGTGCTGGGATTACAAACACGAACCACCAGGTGTATCTGTTTGTTGCTTGGATTCTGGTCACTGATATCAGTTCCTCAGTCTTGCAAGATGTAATAGTTTGAAAAAAACATGACCCCAAAAGGAGGAGTGACATTTTTGGAGAAGGTGTGTCCCTGTTGGAGGAAGTGTGTCACTCTGGGGGTGGGCTTTGAGGCTTCTTATACTCAAGCTACACCCAGTGTCAAAGTTCACTTCCTATTGCCTGTGGATCAAGATATAGAACCTTAAGTTCCTTCTCTAGCACCATGTCTCCCTGCATGCCACCATGTCCTCCCATCCTGATGACAATGAACTAAACCTCTGAAACTGTAAGCCAACCCAATTAAATGTTTTTCTTTATAAGAGTTGCTGTGGGCATGGTGTCTCATAGCAATAGAAACCTAACTAAAACACAAGGCAAGCTGTTTACCAGCTAAGACATCTCTCCTGCCCCCAATATGTTATTTACTGAAAAAAAGCAAATTTACATTTCATGAAATGGATATGCTTATTTATTTTTATATGCAGCATTAAACTACAGCCATACTTTTGATATGACAAAATGCAAAGTATCTTCTTTTTTACTTCAAAATTGACCAATATTTTCATTTCCTACTCATCATTGCTAAGGCTACCTGTAGTGATATAATGTGTACCCTAATGAACTGGGGATCGGAGGACAGAGCCAGCCACTAGATTAGACATAGAGGCCAGGAAGTGGTGGCATACACTCTTAATCCTATCAAAAACACAGATGACATCTTATGTTGGAGAGGATATAGAGAAAGGGGAACACTTCTTCATTGCTGGTGGGAATGCAATCTTGTACAGCCACTCTGGAAATCAGAAAGGCTATCAGAAAATTGAGAATCAACCTACCTCAAGACCCAGCAATACTACTGGCATATACCCAAAAGATGCCCAACCACATCACAAGGACATTTGCTCAACTATGTTCATAGCAGCATTATTCGTAATAGCCAGAACCTAGAAACAACCTAGATGCCTTTTAACCAAAGAATGGATAAAGAAAATGTGGTACATTTATAAAATGGAGTATTACACAGTGGTAAAAAAAAAAAAAAACAAAGTCATCATTGAAATTTGTAGACAAATGGATGGAACTAGAAAAAAATCATCCTGAGTGAGGTAACCATACCCAGAAAGACAAACACGGTATGTACTCATTCATAAGTGAATATTAGACACAAAGCAAAGGATAACCAGAGTATAATCCACAACCCCAGAGAAGCTAGGTAAAGAGGATTACACTAAGAGGGACACATATGGATCACCCCAAGGAGGGGAAAGGGTTAAGATCTTCTGGGTAAACTGGGAGGGGGGAATAAAGGGGAGGGAATGGGAGGTGGGAACACGAGGACTCAAGATGGTAGAGTTGGGGGAGGGAGAGCAATGAAAGAGATATCTTGACAGTGTGTACCATTAAGGGGGTAGGGAGAAATCTGCAGCTAGGGAAAACCCCAGGAACTCACAAAATTGTCCCCAGCTAAGACTCATAGCAATGGTAGAGAGGGTGCTTGAACTAGCCTTCCCCTACACTCAGATTGGTATCTGCCCTAATTGTCATCATAGAACATACATCCAGTGACTGATGGAAGCAGATGCAGAGACCCACAGCCAAGCACTTGGCCAAGATCCTGGAGTTCAGTTAAAGAGAGGGAGGAAGGATTTTAAGAGCAAGGGTGGTCAGAATCATGATGGGAAAAACCACAGAGATAGCTGACCCAAGCTAGTGGGAGCTCATGGGCTCTGGATTGACAGCTGGGAACCCTTCATCGGATTGAACTAGGCCCTCTGAATGTGGGTGAAAGTGGCATGGCTTGATGTGTTTGTGGGTCCCCTGGCAATGGGACCAGGACTTATCCAGGGTACACAAACTGACTTTTTAGAGCCCATTTCCTATGGTGCAATGCTTTACTCAGTCTTGATGCAGGGGGAGGGGCTTGTTCTGGCCCCAACTTGGTATGCCAGCCTATGTTGACTACCCAAGGGAGGCCTTACCCTCTATGAGGAGGAAATGGGGGTGGGATGGGGAGTAGGGGGTAGCAGGAAAATGGGAGGGAGGGGGAACAGGGGTTAGTATGTAAAAGGAAAGAAAAAAATTTTAAAACAAAAAAATTATAAAAATTTTTTAAAAAAAGAATAAAATCTAGATGTGCCAGAAGACTATGTAGACTGCCTATGAATCTTCTCCACTCTGATCTCCCAGATCCAATTCTCAGGGGTACCCTAGCTCTGCAGTAGAACATCAATATCAGCTGCATCTTCCCCTTTCCCCTGCCCAGGCCTCCATGGATCCCACAGACCATCACCTCCTTGCTGCCCTGACTTTGTCGCTATGTCCCAAGCCCCAATCTGGTAGACATCCCTGTTCAACCACAGGCAATGACTGTCAGATGATCAGGTAGGCTATCTGTAAATGTTCTACACTCTCTCAGTCTCTCTAGACCCAATCCACAGGGTCACCCCTAGTGCTACAACTGACCATCTCCCCCTGGCATCTCCTTTCCCCAGCCTCCAACATCAGCAAGAATTGCGTGTGAACACACCAGCAAAGCAGGCCAGTAAAACAGGCAACAGACAGCCGATAGACTCTGAAAATCCAGAAGGAAAGAGATACCAAGAAACAAAATACCCACCCAGCAAAGACAGTACCAGAAATCAGTAGTTATACCTACAGTCACCCAAAACTCCGATGCCTAGATGCCAGCATAAAAACACAACCAGTGACAGCTAGGGCAATACTTCTGCAACAGGGCCTAGCTTTTCTACCACAGCAGGCCCTGAATATTCCAACATAGCTGAAATACAAGTAAAAGACCTTAAATCCAACTAATATGAAGATGATAGAAGTCCTTAAAGAAGCAATGAATAAAAACCTTAAAGAAAGCCAAGAAAAACAAACAAACAGTTGAAGGAAACAAATAAAACTGTCCAAACTTGAAAATGGAAATAGAAGTAATAAAGAAATCACAAACTGAGGAAATTCTGGAAATGAAAAAATTAGGAATGTGAACAGAAACTACAGAGGCAACTTTCATCAACAGAATACAAGAGATGGGTTAGAGAATCTCAGGCAATGAAGAGTCAGTACAAGAAATAGATACATTGGTTACAGAAAATTACTGACATAAAACATCCAGGAAAAATGGGACATTATGAAAAGACCAAACCTAAGAATAGTAGGAATAGAGGAAGGAGAATACCAGCTCAAAGGCCCAGAAAATATATTCAACAAAATCATAGATGAAAATTTTCCTAACCTAAAGAAGGAGATACCTAATCTACTTCTCACTTATCCAGAGGGCCTGGTCCAGTTTCATGGGGGCTCCTCCGCCATTGGTTCACAGTTCATGCACTTCCACTAGTTTGGCGATTTGTCCCTGTGCTTCCTCTAACCATGGTCTCAACATCTCTAGCTCATACAATCCCTCCTCTCTCTCACTGATTGGACTCCTGGAGCTCCACCTGGGGCTCGGTGTGGATCTCTGCATCTGCTTCCATCAGATACTGGATGAGAATTTTATCATGACAGCCAGGGTGTTCAGTCATCAGATCACTAGAGCAGGTCAGCTCATGCACTCTCTCAACCATTGCCAGTAGTCTACAGTGGAGGTATCTTTGTGGATTTCTGGAGACCTCTCTAGCACTCTGCTTTTTCCTATTCCCCTGGGGTTTGGGAGGCCCCCAGGCAGTGGAGCCAGGACCTGTCCTTGGTGCATGGGCTGACTTTTTGGAGCCTGAGGCCTATGCTGAGATACTTTGCTTAGCCTTGGTGTAGGGAGGAGGTGACTGGACCTGCCTTGGCTGAGTCTGCCAGGCTGGACTGACTCCCCAGGGGAGACCTTGCCTTGGAGGAGGTGGGAGTGGGAGGTGGATTGGGGGGGAGGGCTAGGGGGTGGGAGGAGGGAGGACAGGGAAATCTGTGGCTGATATGTGAAATTAAGTTAATTATAAAAAAATACTATAAAAAAACAAAAAACAACAAGAAAAAAATTGAGATACCTATAACAGTACAAAAAGCTTATAGAACACCAAATAGATTAGACTGGAAAAGAAAGTCACTTCACCACATAATAATGAAAACACTAAACATACAGAACGAAGACAGAATATTAAAAGAAGTAAATGAAAAAGACCAAGTAACATATAAAGGCAGAACTATTAGAATTATACCTGACTTTTCAATGGAGACTTTAAAAGCCAGAAGGTTCTAAATAGATGTGCATCAGAATCTAAGAGACTATAGTTGCCAGCTTAGACTACTATACCCAGCAAAACCTTCAATTACCATAGATAGAGAAAATAAGATATTCCATGATAAGGCCAAATTTAAACAATATGTATCTATAAATCCAGAGTACAGAAGCAGCTAAAGGAGCATTCCAACCCAAGGAGGTTAACTATACCCATGGAAACACAGGAAATAAATATTCTCACACCAGGAAAACCAAAAGAAGGGAAGCACACACACACACACACACACACACACACACACACACACACACCACTACCATCACTACCAACAACATCAAATCAAAATAACAGGAATTAACAATCATTGGTCATTGATATCTCTCAATATTAATGGTCTCAATTCACCAAAAATGACACAGATTAACAGAATGGATATGAAGATAGGATCCTTCTTATGTTGCATAAAAGAAACACACCTCAACATCAAGGATAGATATTACCTTATGGGAAAGGGTTGGAAAAACATATTTGAACCAATTAGATTGAAGATGCAAGCTGATGTAGTCATTTTAATATCTAACAAAATAGACTTTAAATCAAAATTAATAAAAATAGTTGGAGAAGGACACTACATATTAATCAAAGGAAAAATCCACCAAGATGACATTTTATTTCTTAACATCTTTTGCAAAAGAAACACTACTACAGCTTAAATCACATATTGTTTGTCACATACTGATTGTGGGAGACTTCAATACCCAACTCCTACCAATAGACAGATCATCCAGACAAAAACTACATAGAGAAATCTTGGAGTTAACTGATGTTACAAACCAAATGGACCTAACATATTTATAGGACATTCCACCCAGACACAAAAAATATATCTTCTTTTCAGCACATCATGTAAATTTATCCAAAATTGACCACATACTTGGACACAAAGCAAGTCTCAATAGATACAAGAAAATTGAAATAGCTTCCTGCATCCTCTCTGACCACTATGGATTAAGTCTGGATTTCAACAACAACAGAAACAGCAGGAAGTCTACAAACTCATGGACACAGAACAATTCTCTGTTGAATAAAAAATGGGTCAAGCCAGGCAGTGGTGGAACATGCCTTTAATCCCAGCACTCAGGAGGCAGAGGCAGGCAGACCTCTGTGAGTTCGAGGCCTGCCTGGACTACAGAGTGAGTTCCAGGACAGGCTCCAAAGCTACACAGAGAAGCCCTGTCTTGAAAAACCAAAAAAAAAAAAAAAAAAAAAAAAAAAAAAAAAAAAGAAATGGGTCAAGACAAAAATAAAGACTACCTAGTATTCAATGAAAATGAATATACAATACACCCAAACTTAAGGGACACAATGAAAGTGGTGCTAAAATGGAAGTTCATAGCACTAAGCACCTATTGGAGCGATCTCATACTAGCAACTTAACAATATACCTGAAAATTCTTGAACAAAAAATAGTAAGCATACCCAAGAAATTATCACACTAAGGACTGAAATCAATAAAATAGAAACAAGGAGAACAAAACAAAGAATCAATGAAAGAAAGAATTGGCTCTTTGAGAAAATCAATAAGATAGACAAAGCTTTATCCAAACTAACTAAAAGAGAGAATATACAAATAAATAAAATAAAAAACCAAAAGAGAGATATAACAACAGACACTGAGGAAATTCAGAGGACTAATATTCAAAATATATAAAGAACTCAAGAAATTAGATACCAAAGACCCAAATAATCCAGTTTAAAAATGGAGTACAGATCTAAACAGAGAATTCTCATTAGAAGAATCTCAAATGGGTGAGAAGCACTAAAAGAAATGTTCAACATCCTTAGCCATCAGGGGAATGCAAATCAAAACTACTTGGAGATTCCATCATACACCATGGCTAAGATAAAAAACATAAGAGACAGCTCATACTGGCAAGGATGTGGAACAAGAGCAGCACTCCTCCATTGCTGGTGGGAGTGAAAATTTGTGTAGCCACTATAGAAATCAATATGTTGGTTCCTCAGAACAGGGGAATCAATATACCTCAAGACCCAGCTTACCACATTCGGCATATGCGCTAATCCTACAAAAGATGCTCTATCCTAATATAAGGACACTTGTATAATTATAATCACAGCAGCTTTATTCATGATAGTCAGAAACTGGGAATAAATCTAGATATCCCTCAACAAAGAATGGATAAAGAAAACATGGTACATTTACACACTGGAGTATTACTCAGCTGTTAAAAAATAACATCATTAAATTTGCAGGCAAATAGTTGGAACTAGAAAAAAAATCATCCTGAGTGAGGTAACCTAGACCCAGGAAGACAAATATTGTATATATTCACTTATAAATGGATATTAGGTGTTAAATAAATGATAATCAGGCTACAATCCACAGATCCAGAGAGGTTAGGTAAGGAGGAGGGTTCTAGGGGGAGTGCATGCATCTCCCTGGGAAGGGGAAATAGAATAGATTGTGCATGTGGGCTTGGGGGTGGGTGAGGACAGGACCATGAGGGATCATGTGGTGAGGGAAGGGTGGAGGGCGAGTACAGGGAGAGACAACTGGAATTAGGGGCATTTGGGGAGTGGTGTGGAATCCTAGAGGAGTGGAAACTTCCTGAAACCTATGTGGGAAATCCTGGTGAAGACTCCTAGTATTAGAGTATTAGAGGAATATATGGAGTCTGAACTGGCCATCTCTTACAGTCAGGCAAGGCTTACATGGTGGAACTGGGTTGAATGAGTTTAAGTTGTTGGCTGAGGTGATCTTATGGACATCTCTAAACAATCTACACTGATGCTAGACAGAAGGGCTCTCTCTGAAAACTGACAGTGGGGCTCCATTGCCAAGGACAACATTCATTGAATGTGGCGAGGTCAAGATGGTGCTTGCATGGAGACTTTACTCCTAAGTTCTCATCTCTTTGGTGTCAGAAGATACTCTAAAGGATAGGAAAAGAGAAACTTGGATACCATCCACATAACCCTCAACCCACAATCTGTCCTGCTTGCAAGATGTGGTAGGAAATGGAGGCACAGAACTTGTGGGAGTGGACAACCAATGTTTGTTCTAACTTGAGGCCCATGCTATGAGAAGCCCATGCCCTACACTGCATGAATGACCAGAAACTGGAGACTGGATAACCCAGAGATCTAGGGTGGAAGGGTGGAACCAAACACAACTGGAAAAAAAAACCTCTGTGAAATGATTCCTAGTGATATTCTGCCGCACTCATAGGTCAGTACCTTGTCTAGTTGTCATCAGAGAGGCTTCCACTCACAGCAGATGGGAGCAGGTGCAGAGACCCACAGCCAAACATGGAGAATCTGGATCCACAGCCATCCATACAGTGTAGGACATGGGCTTCTTGTGGCATGGGCTTCAAGTTAGAACAAACATTGGTTGGTCATTCCCACAAGTTCTGTGTCATAATTTCCAAGTACATCTTGCAGGCAGGATAGGTTGTAGGTTGAAGTTTTTGTGGGGGTTTGGTGTCCAAGTTGCTCTTTCCATATCATTTAGAGTATCTTCTCATATCAAAGAGATGAGAACTTAGGGATAAAGGCTTCATGCAGGTACCAGCTTATAGAGAGAATCCAAATTGGAAGTCTCTATCAGGTACCTCCCCTCAGAGTTAGAGGAACTCAGGAAAAAGGGGGAGGAAAGATTCTAGGAGTCAGAGGATGGAGGATACTAGGAAAACATGCCCCACTGAATCAACTAATCAGGGCTCATATAGGCTCACAGAGACATAGGCAGCAGGCCTGGGGCCTGCCTAGGTCTGCACCACGTCCTCTGTACATATGTTATGGCTACTAGTTGGATGTTTCTATGGGCCTTCTAATACTGGGAGCAGGTGTATCTCTGACACTTTTGCCTATTTTGGGGACTCTTTTCCTCCTGTTGGGTTCCCTTGGATAGCCATGGTATGAGGGCTTTTGCCTTGTCTTATTGCATCTTGTTTTGTCCTGTTTAGCTATTGTCATTTTGAAGCTTGTTCTTTTCTGAAGAGGAAACAGAGGAAAGTGGATCTGAGGGAGAGGGGGTGGAGAGTTAGGAAGAGGGGGAGGGGAAACTGTGGTCAGGATGTATTATATGAGAGAAGAACTTAATTTCAATTAAAAAGTAGATAAAATAAATCCTTAAGGAATAAACAAATTTTTTCACCAGAGTCAAAAATAATGATTTTTACTTATATTTACACAGGATTATGGTCTTAACTTGGACTTTGTATCTATGAAAACATTTTAAAGTTTAAATTTTGGGCTGCTGTCACAGAACTTTGTCTCAAATTACAGCATATCCAAGTATTCATCTCATCAATGACAGCTCTGAAATTACAGAGTTGAATGTAGATAAAAATGCAGTACTCCATTAGCTCACCCCAGACAGCAATGAGAAGAGGAAACACATTAGAGTAAGTGCCTCTTTGGGCTTTGTCAGAACAATAAACAGTCAAATTTCCAAACATCCAGTACATGGCTTTTATAGAAGAAAATACATACAGCAACAACTTCCCTGAAGCCTTACAGTTTTATTATTTATCTTCAAATACCTTTGCATATGCAGTTTAATTATATCTCAACAGATAACTTGGGGAGTTTGCAGGACTATGTATATGTCTAAATGTGGAGATTAAAACATGAAATCTGAGGTATTAAGAACCTAGTTGCCAGAAACCCCTCTAAGTTGTGAAGTCAGCTCAAATTTCCTAATCTCATTGAGCTCTGGCTTCCTTAATTATTAAAAGAGGATATTTCCTATGTGCTTGACTTTCATCAAGAGCAATGAGGTAAGGATTATGAAGTGCTTACATACCAAAATGGTGGTACTCACTGTGTGACTGTCATTGGCTTTTGCAAGGTTATGAATCTAATCACCAAAGTAGGTTTGAGACATCAATTCTCATTAAGAAGTAAATAGTCAAGGTATTGAAAACTGAGTAGAATAATAAATGTCCATTACCCTTGATAACTTCTTACTTTTTCTGTCAGTAACTTGGAGGACCAGGATGATGCTCTAACTGACAGTTTGCATTTCAATTTTACATACTATTTTCAGAAAGGTTTCTGAAAATTCCCCAAAATAATCTTGTATAATCAAGCCAGACTGTTTCCCCATTTTTCATGTAATTCAGGAAATTATAACCCACAACCACACCTATCTAGACCTCTTTCCATGGAACTCAAGGACTCCGTAATGAGATTGGATAACAATCTGCTCAAATTAAGTATAAGATTGAATGGATTCACTTGCCTGTATCTTCCCCTTCTACACAGTCTTTCAGATTCATGTAAAAGATTTCAAATCCATCCACTATGCTCCACCAAGGTAGACCCAGGAGCAACCTGTGTTTCTCCTAATATTGCCTACAGTAGTCACGTGATGGTTAATCTTCATTTTCAACAGAACTGGAACTATATCTCTGGGTGTGTTTATGAGTGTGAATCCAAGAAGTTTTAACTGAAGATGAAAAACTTACTATGACACTGGAAGCATTAGTCTATAGACTAGGGGCCTGGATCAAATTACAGTTCATTTTTTCCCAATAGAACCTGTACACTTGATAGATCTGGACCTTTCCACCCTTCCCACCTTAGCATAAGTGTTTCTGTCACAGACTGACTATTCTTGACTGTTGACTAAAGTAGGACTTACACAGATTTTTTTTTTTTTTTTTTTGGTTTTTCGAGACAGGGTTTCTCTGTGTAGCTTTGCGCCTTTCCTGGAACTCACTTGGTAGTCCAGGCTGGCCTCGAACTCACAGAGATCCGCCTGGCTCTGCCTCCCGAGTGCTGGGATTAAAGGCGTGCGCCACCACCGCCCGGCAACACAGATGTTTTATCAGTCTAATTTCTCAACATCTGTCAAATATGTGGCCCTTTATCTGTTATTTTTGGTCATTGGACAGAAAATTCTCTGAGAGCAAGGATCAGTTTTAGTATTGAAGAATACCCTTCACTCTAGGTCATCTAAACATATTTGTCACATAAATGAATGAGTCAACATACATAAATTGTCTATTGGGACATACCTTCACAGCATCTGAAGAGGAACTGGGAACCACTTAGCGACTTTCACATTGCCCTTAGAAGACCTTGGTTCTATGTGTAGGTTTTAAGGCAGAGCTTATTTCTCACCAGAGTGCCATAAGTTGCCCCAAATGTACTTAAATCATCAAACCTCAACTCAGAACTGGGGAGTGGCAGCTGAGCCTCATCTTCCAACCTATCTGTTTGCCTCCATGTGCCAGGAAATGAACTGCTTGCCTTCAGGTTAACCCTAGATGCTGCTGAGGGTGGGCAAGGTGAGTAGAATTGTTAGGGGATAAGATAATCTTCCTGTCTCCATGAACTGCTGCCCCTTTTCATCTTAACCCAAAGAGTTAAACATCCATATATCACCTTATAACAATGAAGCTTGTATATATAGTTCTTATATATTTTTCCCATCTACAGAAAAATTCTCCTCAAAAAATGATTGAAAAATACTTTTTGAACAAAGAAATCGAGGCAAGTATTTCTCTATGGTATCTGTTATTATTTCCTTTAGAGAAAACCATTATAACATAGTGATTTTTCAGTTTATAACGCTGAAAAGAAATTTTCTGGGAGACGTTTAAAAGCTTCTATTGCTGAGGCTACGCCCCAGATAAATTAAGTCTGAATCCCTGGAAGTGTTATTCAGGCATGATAATAAGACTGAAAATAGCAAACCCTTGTTAAGACGTTTATAATAATAAATAAACTAGATCTCTGACCCTTTGTCTTGTTAGTGACTTGTGGTTTTAGAGAAAATGTGAAAATGACAAGAAAACTGAGAAATGGTGTTTTAACTGTCTTAAAAGCAAGAGAAAATTTTCAAACACTTTCTTAAATTGAAAATGTAGTAATTTTCTTTTGATAGTAGAAGACTCTGTGACTTACTTATTTCTGAAGAAAGAAGGCACCCACCAAGCTCAATAGTTTATTTTATAACTGGACTTAACTATTAACCTCTTTCTTGAGGCCACATGTCTCTCACACTTGACAATACAGGACTAGTACAGGAGTGTACCTGATGCCATCATGATATGCACAGGGACTATCCCCTAATCCCACTGAAAACCAGAAGTGTGTTTCTACCCTGTGGGCTCTCACCCTCATATATGACTTATCAAAGATGCATCAGTTAGGCCAAGGAGGGCCAAAAATTCCACAGCATTTTGTGGAACTGTTCCTTTCTACTCTGGGGACAAAAGCTGTGAAGTTATAGTAAGGTACAAATGTGAAAATGTATACAAAGTACTTAGCACTTGTTAATACCAACACTTCTTAATATCAAAGGATGCACTCAGATTGCTTTAGCTCATTCTTAACAACTGTAGTATATTAAGTACTTCTATCTTAAATACCTGCCTCATAACATGGTATCACATGCTCAATACTTATGAAATGGGTAGATACTAAGAAGAAAACCAAATCCAGGAACTCTGTTTGTTAATTAGTCGAAATACTATTGGTTCTGAACTTTTCCATGTTATCATAGAGAAAGTACTAAAACTTCTATACACACTATTTCTCATCCTATAAGGTTTGTAAAATTCTTATCAGTTCTTCCCATAAAGTCAAAGATTCTATCAAAGTCAAAGAGTAAAGGGATACGATGTTTTATTAGAGATCTGTAGAGTCACAGAACTTATGGAATGGATATCTCTCTGCATCTCTATATACATATACACATACACACACACACACACACACACACACACACACACACACACACACACATATTTATAGGAATGACTTACAGACTGCAGTCCAACAATGGTTAGCTGTGAATGGAAATTCAAAGAATCTAGTAGCTCTTCAGTCCCATGAAGCTAGGTGTCTCAGCTGGTCTTCTATGTGTTGGAATCCTGAAGAAATAGGCTTCAATGCTAGTGAAGGAATGGATGTGCGAGGGCAAGCAGGCAAAGAATGAACCCTTCTTTCTTCCATAGTCCTTATATATAGCCTTCCAGCAGAAAGTGTAGTCCAGATTAAAGGTGTGCCTTCCAGCCTCAAGCTCTGGATTAAAGGTGTGTGTCATTCAGCCTCAAGATCCTGATTAAATGAGTATTGTCTTCTTGCTTCAAGATCCGTATCATACTGTGCTCTCCATTTCTGGATTATAGTTCATTCCAGATATAGTCAAATTGACGACTAAGAATAACCATAGCAGATGTGCTTCATAAATGTGAGATATAAGGAAGATATAAGGAAATGTAAAGGATATAAATACAGGCTTATTTAGAATGATATTTGTAGCTATTATTTGCAATTATTTATGTAAAATGGAACACACAGAGGTAGGGACACAATGGTTAAGTTGCTTAATAGCATCTCACTGCTCTTCAGTGGGAAGCAAATATATGGAAAGCACATGTAGATGTGTAGTGTCTAAAGAAGAAGAGAAAGTATATTAATTAATATGTTAATAATTAGCAGCAGTTAAGTTATGTCACTATACATGAAGGAGAACCATAAAGAAGACAATGAGAATAAGTAAGGAAGACACTCCATTGAAATTGGACTACTGAATTCTATTGAATTCATGGTATTACATGAGGAGGTTTGAATACTAAATTCATCATGCTGTATTTTTAGAAATTTTATTTTATTTTTATGTGTATGGGTGTTCTGTCTGTATTTATATCTGTCCACAAGTGCATCCCTGGTACCCATGGAGGCCAGAAGAGGATCACCTGGAATCGGAATTACAGACAGTTGTAAGCCATCAGGTAGGTACTGAGAAATGAACCTGGGTCCTATGAAAGAGCGACCAGTGATCTTAGCTGCTGAGCCAGCCCAACATCATTAGTATTTTAAACTATAACACTGAGTTTCCCATGTCTTATTGGAAACCAACTTTCATTCCTCAGGCCTGAGAGGACCGACACACACACTTTCTTCTCTTTTATTTATTTTTTATTTTCTTTGACACCAGTATCTACATGAAGATAAGAGGACACATTCTATCTTCTTTCAAACACTTTGGCTGTCTGCCTGGCCCCAAAGCTTCCCTTAATGGTCTTTTCATTTGTACACATTTCTCTAAAAGTTACCTTACAGCTTCACTATACCACTCTTGGGTGAAAACTGATGCTTTATTCCAGCCAGGTCGGAGTCCTGTTCATAGGAATGTGGGGGTTAGCAGAGGAGAAAGAAGATAGAAAGAAAGGTGGAGGATGATGCCCAGAAAGTCCAGTGGTTCTTTGTTGTTATTCTAGTCTCTAATCATCTCTCTTCTCCTTAAAGCCTTTCCTGACTCTTAAATGAGAACAGTGCTCCTCAGAATCCTTCAATATTCTATTTTCTCCTGACTTCCTCTCTATTACCAATGAGAGGATAGAATGTTCTTGTTTATATATTCATTACTATCTCTCCCTTCCAATGGTAAACATGTCTCTTGTTCCCTATCTCACATATGTTTAGGCCCTTAGAGCCCAGAACAGTGCCCAACAGATAGGTCCATAAACTAAATCTCTCTCTCTCTCTCTCTCTCTCTCTCTCTCTCTCTCTCTCTCTCTCTCTCTCTCTCTCTTCTCTCCCTCCCTCCCACCCTCTCTCTCTCTGAGCTGAGAACTGAACCCAGGGCCTTGTGCTTTCTAATCAAGTGCTCTATCATTGAACTAAACCTTCAACCTCATGAATTTTTAGAAAGGAGAACAAGAGTTAAAATTTTAGAATTGTTTGGAGAGTTAGAAATGATAGATCAATATCCTTTTGCTCATTCTGACTACCTCTGTATAATGATTTAAGGATAATTCAATTAAAGTTTCAAATGCTAGATCCTCTTAAAGATGTTCCCTTCTTGTCTTAACTCCTTTTCCCCTTTGGATTTAGTCTGTTAGTTAAAGGAAGCTCTCAGGGGACAGGATGGACCCTCTTCAATCACTTAGCCCAAATCTTAAACAGTTACAAGCACCTTTGTCATTTACTTCCCTTCCCAAATCTTACTGTCAAGAGAAAATGTTACTTAGCTCTTGGGAAAGAGAAGAGTTTGGAGAAGAAGAGGAAATCAATTACTTCACCTAAATATTTTACAGATATCCCGTCTCTTTTGCCAGATACCTTTGAGCCTTAAAATAGTTGAACACTCCTATACAGTGAGTGCCAACTCATTGGGAAAATAGTATGGTCACCATTAAGTCTAACTTTACATAAGGCCTATCCTGTGTTGGGAACCGTTTCAAATAGTATATAAAATGATGAGAATTCCCCAAAGACATATTTTCAGTTAAGTTGCTTATGAAGTTTGATGCATTCGGAGTGGGCATGAAGTAAGGTTACAAAGAACAAAGGGTTAATGCATAAGAAATATAAAGCACATCAAAAGAGTTGTGGAGATTCACAAGCAGATGGCTTTTTTGTTGTTGTTTTGTGGGGTAGTATTATATCTTTGTCTAATTAATGTATCTGTCTATGAGCAATGATTACATACTAAGGTTTTTGAGGTAGGGAAAATTTATTTAAAGGAGACCTGACATATAAAAGATAATTACAAGTTGTGCTCATGTTAGAACGACGCCCAATAGTATAAGAAAAATATCATTAGAGACCTGCTTTAAATGCAAGAAGAAGGTCAAATGGTCTTGGAAGTTTCCTAAGGAAACCCAAAGAAAGAGAAAATGTCAGTCTAGAAGGGAAATGGAAAGATGTAGGTAGAAGGACACATATGAAAGGCCTGAAGAAGGAATCACCTTGGCAAGATAGTAGAAACAAGATTATATCACATTTTTGGAAGAAGGGATTTGAAAAGCATGTGTTTGTCATTGTACATAGTTTGTCTAGTTGGAGAATATTTAAAATTAAATGGGCAGTCCATTGCTCCTCATTTAGAGTTCAGTCAATCAATCATTACTGACTGGGCACAGTGCTAGGTACTGCTGAGTGGATCTCTACAAGATGCTGCTAAAATGGACCATTCATTTTTTTTTCATTTTTCTTTGTTAAGAAATTTTCTACTCACTCCACATACTATCCACAGATACCCCCTCCTCCCTCCTCCCACCCCCCAGCCCTCTTTCCCAAGCCACCCTGTATCCCCACATCCCCCAAATCGAGGTCTCCCATGGGGAGTCAGCAGAGCCCAGCACACTGAGCTTAGGCAGGTCCAAGCCCTTTCCCCCTGCACCAAGGCTGTGCAAGGCGTTACACCTCAGGCACCGGATTCCCAGAAGCCTGCCCATAGACCAGGGAGAGATCCCGATCCCCCTGCCTGGGTGCCCCCAAAACATTTCGAGCCAAACAAGTGTCTTCCATATCCAAAGTGCCTAGTCTAGTCCAATGGGGGCTCTACAGTCACCAGTCCACAGTGCATGGGCTTCCACTAGTGTGGCCAGGCAGCTCTGCACGTCCTCCCATAATGATCTCGATGTCCCTCGCCTGCAGAATCTCTCTCTCCTCTCTTTCATCAATTGGATTCCCAGAGCTCAGCCTGGTACCTGGCTGTGAATCTCTGCATCTGCCTCCATCAGTCACTGGACAAAGGCTCTATGATGACAGCTAGGCTGTCATCATATTTATTATTTGCTAGGCTGGTCACCAGAGTAGGCTGGTTCAGGCACCCTCTGGACCACTGCCAGCAGACCAAGGTGGGGTCAACCTTGTGGATCCCTGAAAGCCTCCCCAGCACCCTGCCTCTTCCTATTCCCATGATGTCCTCATATATCATGGTATCTTTCTCCCTGCCCTCCCACTCTGTCCCTGCTCCAGCTTGACCCTCCCATTTCCCTATGTTCTCATCCCCCACTCCTCACCCTCTGCCACCTCCCATACCCAGTCTGCTCATGTAGATTTCATCTACTTCTCCTTTGCAGGGTCACCCATGTGTCCCTCCTAGGGTCTTTCCCTGTTAGTTAACCTCTCTGGAATTGTGGGTTGCAGTCTGGCCATCTCTTCCCTCACATTTAGTATCCACTTATGAGTGAGTACATACTATGTTTGTCCTTCTGAGTCAGGGTTACCTCACTCAAGATGATATTTTCTAGTTCCATCCATTTGCCTGCAAATTTCATGATATCATTGTGTTTTTCTCTGCTGAGTAGTACTCCATTGTGTATATGTGCCACATTTTCTTTATCTGTTCTTCAGTTTAGGGGCATCTAGGTTGTTTCCAGGTTCTGGCTATTATGAACAATGCTGCTATAAACATATTTGAGCATGTGTCCTTGTGGTAAGATTGAGCATTCCTTGAATATATGACCAAGAGTGGTATGACTGGGTCTTGAGGAAGACTTATTCCCAATTTTCTGAGAAACCACCATACTGATTTCCAGAATGACTGTACAAGTTTGCATTCCCACCAACAGTGGAGGAGTGCTCCTCTTGTTCCACATTCTCTCCATCATAGGCTGTCTTCAGTGTTTTTGATCTTAGCCATTCTGACAGGTGTAAGATGGTATCTCAGAGTTGTTTTGATTTGCATTTAAAATGGACCATTCTTATCCTGGGATAATGATGGCTGGTTGAGAGTAGAACTTTTTTTTTCAAGGCCAAATGCTTACCTTTGCTTTCATTAAAAGCAGTCAGTGATATAAATAGCCTCACCTATCCTCTGTTCATTATTATTAAGAGGAAATTACAAAGGGGGGAATACCTTTATGAGAAAGAGCATTTTTAATCTAGTTATAGCTAGATAATGGTTCACATTTGCTTCTGAGCATCCCAAGGGAGACTTTATTATTAGCATTGCTGGAGTTCTCTCTCTGCCAAATGCTTTGGAAAAATCCCACTGACAGCCATGGCTGTGGTGATGTTCAAAAATTACCAGTGCTGCAAAGATGTCAGGAGTCCCACCTGTTCCGGCAAGTCAGAAGAGGCTAAAATAGAACCTCGAAGGTAATAAGTGTGAAGATCATGAAGCTTTTTCCCTCAATGCTTATGAGAGTGGGGAGAAAACTTTTCTCAACATTTTTACAATGAGTTACTTCCTCTTTCATCTGCAGCATTACAATTGAAAGGGTTGGTAGAGGACAATGCGATTGAGAATTTCTCCAGCCTGTTTCTGTTTGCATGTCATTTACTCAGGTTCTTTATAAGATGCAGATTACAGTCCAGATAGCAATGAATAAGGCTGACCGACTTTTTGCATTTCTAAAAAACTCTCAGAGGTCCAGAAGTACTGATGCACTGGCTAAAATATATAGGAGAGTCATAATCTGCCTTTGAAGTGGAGTGTTGCCAAATTGTTGAGAGATGTTGAAAAGACATATTTGTCAACAACTTTCCTACTTAGAAGTCTTGGTATCTGGAATGACTCTCATAAGCAATTTCCTCATTGTTTTAAAAATATATTTTAAGTGTATATCTTGGGACTTTCATACATATATCTGATGTTTTTTAAGTATATTTCTTCCTTAAATTCCACTCAGACTCCACACATTTCCTTTCCAACTTTATGTCTAATTTTTCACCTCTCCTTTTCTCTAACAAAATGCTATTACTCCATGGGCTAAAATAATCAAACATTACCAAATGCTACAGAACCTACCCCTTAATAACTCTGTCATAGTGTTTCAATTTTTCCTGCATTATTCTCCTCCCACATTGCCCCCACACCATCTTAATCACACATCCTGCCCATTGTCTTCTTTAGGGCTCTCTATAACAAATCACAGCAATTTTTTTGAAATGCAAATCCTACGTCATGGTCCACCTTAAATCTCTTTCAGTGACTTCATTGTCTTCAGGAAAAATTCAACAGGATAATGGGGGGCAATCCTGCTATTTTAAAATTTAAGTTAAGCCGAGGGTTGAGGCCAAAAGACATTTAGATTCTCACAGCCCAAACTCAGACTGCTTCTAAGCAAGTTTAATAAGATTTATAGAATAATCATTTTCTCTGTCTCCTGTGGGAAGGAAGGACACCCGGAAAGCAGGGGAGGGAAGGAGTAAGCAGGAAGTCTATAGACAAGACAGACAGAAGACTTTCCGTTTGTCTTGTCTCTAACACTGGTGGTGTGAGGGTCTAGTAGAAGCAAGGGTCCTTCAATACAAAACGAGACAAAAGTCAAGTTGAGAAGCAAGGCAGCATAAAGTAAAGAGGTTTTCATGTCCAGGTATGCTTCACTGAAAGTCTAGAGAGTTTATGTGTGAGAGGAGTAATGGCTGAGGATCCATTTTCTTCCTTCAAACTCTCCAAGTGACACTTGTTCCCGTCATACACCCCATAGAGAGACACCAGCAGTTAATACTAGAAAATGCAGTTCTGTGTAATTAGAATATTATAGGAGCATCAGTGTTCTGCTCTTTTGTTAGTAATAAATTTACAGGGCCAAATTCCTTTCTGCAGAGTCTTTATCTTAGAATTTTTTTCTTTTATTAGGAAACAATCTCCATACAGTAAAATTAGAAAGTATAAAGTATCTATAGTAATATAAAACTCATCAAGAATGACTTGATGATAGAGAAGGTAGTAAATAGAACTTCAAGGGGTCTGAAGACAGCTTTGAGAGTGACAGATACACTCAATATCTTGATTAAGTTTTGGTGAGAATAGTATATCATTTAAAAGCTGCAGAAAGGCATCCAGCAGAAGTTATGTCTCTCCTAGTCTGCTGCCTGGTACCTAGTATCTCGATGGAATATTTATCAATATTGTTAGCAATTTTGTCCAGGATTCTTTCATCTTCAGCACTAATTTTAGCATAGTATAAACAGTGTTACTCCTTTTTTTTCTTCCTAGATATCCTGGAGGCTATATGTCAACACACTAAAATTGTCCAATTCTTTTGAGTCACTTTTCTTATGGAGGATTCTTATAAACTATTAGCTTTATCAAATATTCCTCTATGTACTTTTGTTATCACTAGAGGTTTTTTTTTGTGCTGAAGGTACATGTAAATTTAAATGAGAAACTACTATGAAACTGTGCAATGTGAAAATGAGGTCAACTTAATAGCCAGTCAAATAAATAAAAATGTGCTTGTTGACCCAAAGCCTCACTATCACCCTGCTTTTTTAAAACTTATATATGTTAATACATGTGAAAATAGTTTTTATTTAAATTGCTTCTTTGATGAAGAAAAATCACATTTATTTCCTGTGAACTATATTCATTCCATTTATTTTTTTCTGAGATTTTTATGTGTTTTTCTATTGATGTATAGATAATTTTCTATGTTAAGAAAATTAGTCTTTAGCATACTTGATAAAATTAAACATAATCTTTCAATGTACCTTGGAGAGAATGTGTGCTGTGTGGGTGGGTAGATATGTAACAACCATATGCTTACATTTGTCAAGGACTCTGTTGGTCTTTAAGCTATACTCAGGATGATTTCCTACTCTGACATTTTTTTTAAAAATCCGTTTATAAGAGATTTTCCTCATCTTCAGAATTTTGAACACCATAGAGCGGTTGTGGTTAAATTTCTCAGACCAACAGGGCCTTCTGGACTAGGAAGCTGAAATCTGGTCAAATCATTGTGATTACCATTTGAATTACTTTTTAAATCATGAAACTAATAAAAATAGACACTTAATAAAATAAGTATTTTCAGGTATTCGGACTATATAGTAACTTTATGTTCCTGATGTTAGTAGTCTATGTTATCACTAAAAATGAAGTCAGTGCTCCTGCACATCTAAATAAAATAATAATTTCCCACTTCCTATTATTTTTTCATTTTTTATACAATATATTTTTATTATATTGTCCTCTCCCTCAACTCCTCCCAGAACTTCTCCACCTCCCTACCCAACTTCATGTTCTCTGTGTCTGTCTCTCTCTTTATCCCCCTTAAAAAATAAAGCAAAAGACCAATATTCAAAACAAACTTTCTGTTATTATGAACATCAATTTCTCCAGCTCTTTCCAATTGTCTCTATGATACAGTGGCTGAAAGTTTTTCCTAATTTCCAAAAACATTTCTTCCCCACCACACACATAATTCCTCATTTGATGAGGATTTCTGTTCATTTCTTTTGCATTTTTTTTGTCTGCTTTAGAATCATATTAGCATCTAGATTTCAATCAGTATTGACCACTTGGTTAACTTACATTTCTTTCTTCTTATTTTTATTTTTCACGATTTGTCCTCATATGGCAAAATATGTTTTTCCCACATAAATTTAATGCCATATTTCATATATTAACACTTCAGAGCAAGGACATAAAATTCACTAGGCTGGGATATACCACTCGGGTGTTTCTCATTCACAACATACACACTGGATACTTGATCTGAAACCTATTACAACACATAAATATAATTTTATGTATTTATACACTTAATGATCCTTTCACAGGGGTCACCCAAGACCATCAGAAAACACAGATATTTACATTACTATTCATAACAGTAGCAAGATTACAGTTATGAAGTAGCAATGAAAATAATTTTGTAGTTGAGGGTCGCCACAACAGGAGGAACTATATCAAAGGGTCACAGGATTAAGAAGGCTGCTAACCACTGCTCCAGGATGAGGCTAAACTGTGTTGAGTACTTGGAGTCTCTTTTGCTCATGGGACATCTGATGAATCAATTCTGCTATTAGTTAGTAGGAACTCTCTTTGCACCAAAGATCAGCCTGACCATTGATACTTTCCTGTCCACTTGTCTTGGTACAAACCTATTGATTTAATTTGCTTTTAATTCAAGGTCCCTACACGAGGTGAGGCTTTAGTGTTGAAACAATTCTTGTATCCTAGCCACACTTTCACACTTAGTCTCCTTATCTGAACTTGAGCAAGTGTCAAGCAATCAAGCAAAATCTGGGACATTGCCTACTTCCTTACGCACAGATATTACAGTTCTCACATTACCAACAACAGAAGTTTCAAATCAGTGACTGCAGAGTCTAACCCAAGAATTAGAAAAACATGGATCAAAGCAAAGTAACATAAATGGAAGGGGAAAAAAACC
This sequence comes from Peromyscus californicus insignis, assembly GCF_007827085.1. NCBI lineage: Eukaryota > Metazoa > Chordata > Mammalia > Rodentia > Cricetidae > Peromyscus > Peromyscus californicus. The sequence goes on from NW_026294551.1 coordinate 80,271,188, forward strand.
CATTTTGCTCTGATATACATGACACTAGGTTTTCTAAAGACAAATGCCAACATAATCAAACATTTTAAGAACAGCCAAATTGTAAATGAATCTAGAGCAATGCTAATTAGGAAAAGTATAAAGAACTAGCAAATTACCAATATTTGGAAGGTTGTATCAGTACAGATATTAATAGTATAAGAATGTGTTATGAATGCTTTTCTATTAATTTTCTAAAGACACAAAATACTGGAGATTTCTCACAAAGACAAAGCACTAACCATTAGGGAGAAATACACTCTACAGTTAAAAATTCTTCCAAAGAAAGCTGCAAACCAAAGATGACTTCACTGGTGAATTTGACCAAACATCTCAGAGAGAAATAATATTCATTCATTATCATCTCACCCAGAAAGTTTGATATTAAAGAATGCTACCCAATTCATTATGACTAGCTTCTAAAACTCAAGACTCTACAGATAAAGAAATCCATAGTACAACATCTCTAAAAAAATACACATGCTAACACTCTAATGAATCTTAGCGAATCTAATATTATTGAAGTATAATAATTTTTGTGAATAAAGGGCATAGAGTTAATAAAAAGCATAAAGTTGTTCTCAAAGTTCAGAAGGAAGTATCACAACATAATTTTGTGATTATGAGTGAAGCAGCCATTTGTAGATTTGACAAAGAAAGCCTATCTACAAAGGACTAAACTTAAATTTTAATTTTATCAGAATTAAAAACATTTGCTCTTCAAAAGTCTGTTAAGAAATGACAAGAAAAGACACCATGAGAAAATAGTTTTTGATGTGTGTTATAATAAACATTTGTGTCAAAAAATCCAGATATAGCTCTTAAATGTCTTAATAAAACATACAAACTAGGCTTTTTAATGGGCAGAAAATTTGAATCAATAAATATATAAGAAGACTCTTGCCTTTAGTAGTCATTAGGAAATGCAAATTAAAAGTACAATAGGAAACACTATACCCTTCAAAGTAACTAAAATTTGAAATATTGACCATAACAAATATTGGCAAGAATGTGAATACTTGGAACTCATATATACTATTAAGGTTTTAAAATGATACAATCACTTTAGGGAGAAAAAGTGATTTCTTAGGAAGATCCTTTTGTGAATGTTATTAACTACAATATCAACCTTGCAGTCAAGATGCACCTACTGGTGTAATAGTGGTACAACTGCTAGGGGAATAACCAATCACTTTGATTTGATTTGAATCTCCTTTTACAAGAGGAAATTCATGCCTGGTACTGTAGACCTAGTCTAAAACTCATGTCTGAGGAGGCCTTATGCCCTAGGGATCAATTTGCTACTATTATTTAGCCAAGCTGTCATTATGCCAAGCTAACTTCTAACTACTACCATAGAAATGTTACTCTCAATCTAATTATGGAAGCTTCTGTTTGTAATGAGCAGTGGTTAATCCTGAGATACGTGGTTTCTCAAGAAGCTGAGAATGTGATGATTGAGTGCTTCACCACAAATAAAACATTTAACACCTTATCAAAGGTCCAGAGATCATCAGCATAAAGAATGTAAGAGGCAGAAGATAGAGACAAGTGTTGTGAACTGCTTTCTTTTGGGCATGGCTCAGCCAATGAAGTTATGCTTTATAACAGTTGCAACTACCTGCAATGGACCATCACAAGAAAGAGCCTAGTATCACTCAATCAAAGATCATGGGGGAATTCATGGGGTTATACCACTCCCTATTCAACTGATGAATTCTGGGGAAAGGATAGTCATTGTCTTCAGTTGTATACCCACTGAGAGCTCACAGACTCCTGTGGATAGTTCCAAACACATGGTCACATATGGTCCTGGATCCTGGTTAAACTCAGTTGGTTTCAAAACAAACAAAAAAGAAGAATGTGGGAAAGGATTTGTTGGAAAGGTGAGGGATATGAGTGGTGACAGATAATAGAGAGAGTGGGGAGTTTATAGTACTTTGAAAATGCTTTATGCATGTTTGAAATTGTCAAACATAATCAATAAAAGTTTTTTTAAAAAACAGGACTGGTAACATTATCTATCCATTCTTCTTCTAGATATTTATCTAATAGAAACAAAAAATGTATGTTCCAATAAAAAATTGGGCAATGCTATTCATATTAGCCATATTTCTGTTTGTTTTGTTTTGTTTTGAGACAGGGTCTCACTGTTTTGCTCTGACTGTCCTAGAATTCACTATGTAGAACAGGCTGATCTCAGACTCATAGGGAACTGCTCATTTTTGCCTAAGTGCTGCATTTAAAGGTGAGTACTACTGTTAGATATCAACTTTATTTTTAATAATTAAAATATCTGATAACAATAGAATTAACAGATAAATTGTAGACTATCCATATAATCAGTGACACCAATCACTGAGAGGGAATGAATAAGTAACATCAGCAAAAACAGGGATGAATCTTAAAATAATGAGCATTTAATGAATGAAGTCAGGTGAGTGACTATGTATTGAATTTTTCTATTATATAAAAGTTTTGAAAAGATAAACCAATATATAATGGCAGAAATATTTTTTATTGTTGTGAAGATAATTTTGTATATTAAGAAAATTAGCCTTTTAGCATACTTGATAAAATTAAACATAATTTTTCAATGTACCTTGGAGTGTGTGTGTGCTGTGTGGGTGGGTAGGCATGTAAAAACCATGTGCTTATATTTGTCAAGTACTCTACTGGTTTTTAAGAAATGAGATTCCAAAGGGACATGAGGATACTTTTGAGGCAACAGTGGTGTCCATTACTTTGATTGTGGATAGGCATGGGTGAACAAGTATGTCAATATTTACCAAATTATACACTTTAAATTTAAGCAATCCACTGTATGATATTTATATTTCTAATAAGGCTCTTTAAAAAGATCAACCTTACCCTTCTAGGTGCCATGGAATTTGAATGATTCTCACTCTGTTACTTGTTCTATCATAAAACTGTTAAATCAACATTATAACTGACACTAAATGGAACAGAAGAGCTCAAAACACTCATGACACTTTGTCACCAGCTGTCTGAAGAATCCAATAAGGCAGCGTCCCACAAGTCCAGTTAGTACCTCTTAGAAGTTTTCTTATGAAGTTAAATGACTTCTATTTCTCCACTGGACTGAATGAAAAGTTCCAGGGATTTGAGATATCACTAAGCGCACTCCTGAAAGTCCATTTTCAGGCTTCATGATGGAATAAAGTTCTTTCCCCATTTAAATTCAACCCGCAAATTTCCACGACCAAATTTTGAAGGATAATTACCTTATTCTTAGATGCTAGAATGTTAATATCTGGAACACTAAAGATTAATATTAAAGTAATGGAAATGTGATTACATAGCTACTACGTAGACTTAAAATTATGTATAGTCAATTGTGATCATTTTATACTGCTAAACTATGCACAAGCTGTCATAATACTAAAAGAAAAAACAGCAAAACTAAGAATAAGCAGAATGATCCTGTTTTCTTCAATGGCATATGTGTAGCAAAGAGATGAACTGGTTGTATCCTGGGGAAAGGACTGTGATGAAGCCATTAGTCAAAGTGCTGGCCTTTTGGCTGATCAATGTTTATTACTTCCTTACTTGGTCACAATGATTTATTGTACAATTCTCACTTTTTATTATCTTGTCTCATGAATTTTTCAGTAAGAGCTGACCATAATTCCTTAGAGTTGTACTAACAATAAAACAAGGGCTATTAGGATGGTTTTCTCTAGAGACTACTTAAAGTTCATAATACCTAAATAATTTGATTTGTGGATTGTCAGTGACAGAGGAAACCCCACAAATAAAATTCCAATTGGAAGTTTCATCTTTGAATGAGAGAGTCTTGATGTTTCATGGTAACATCAGCAAGTTTATTGATGCTTTGAAACATAAACAAAATATGTTGAAATGAGAAAGCCTCTATTTTATAAGTGCACCTATGATAAAGTTCAGTTTTACTCACTTATATACTTTATAGAGATTAAATAATAAAAAGTCTTTCAGAGGTAAGATTTTCAGGCAATATATTTATTAGTTAATTAGCAAATATTTGTATAGACTATATTATGCGAAATAGTAGAGATAACAGCAATAAGCAAATTAGATAAAGTCCCTAAATAGAAATGGTTGGCATGATCTAGAGAGCCAAAACCCTTCGATAGTTCTATCTTGGGGATAAGTAAAAGCCTGTCTGTCTAACCATCTATCAATCACAGACATAGGATTTTTTTTCTACTCAAATTTACAATAGAATCTAATCATTTTCTTTAATACATTAATGTAATTTGATGTTTCTGGGTGGGAATCACAGCAATGTCACTACTTCAAATCAGGAGCCCTGCTGCACACTGTTAAAGAGACTTCTTTCTAGATAGAAATC